>NW_009698311.1:54493-136671 GCF_000703405.1 Apaloderma vittatum
GGCAAACATCTGCTACTGCCATGTGTCTTCCAGCTACTAGATGGGGATGGTAGAGGGTGGGTCTTTATAACTGAACAAGCTCATCTTCTGCTTCCATACCTCAACAAAGAGATTAGGATCACTATCACTCTATCCCACACTCTCTCTCTGTGAGCTGCAAAGAATTAGTAGTTCTTCTCTCAGGACTTCTTCAACCATTTTGCCGACATCAACCAGACATGAGAAGGACACCAGTTGGTGTATTATATTCTGCAAGTGCCTCAGAACGGTGCTCTGTGCCACCACACTCTCAGCAGGACCTACTTGACAATTCTGCTTAACAGCAAATAAGTGAATACTGCCAGAGACAAGCATCTAGGAGCATTAATGCACCAGATCACAGCTTTGAGCTGCCAAATTTAGTGAAAAAAATACCCACCTCCTGCTATTGAAGTGAAAAAACAGTGCCTCACAGAAGCTTACCTTCACAATGACAGGGGACACAGAACCACAGAAAGGCTGAGGGTAGAAAGGGACTTCGGGAGATCCAGTTCAAGTCCCCTGATCAAAGCAGTGTGAGCTAAAGCAGGTTGCTCAGGACTGTATCCAGCTGGCATTTTTAGCTAAACCCAGGACAAAGCACAAAGGCTCCGAAACCTCTACGGTTAACCTGTTCCAGCACCTCATCACCCTCACAGTAAATGAGCTCTTTCTTATTTTTAAATTGCCTCCCAGTCACTGGGCACCACTGAGCCTTGTGTCACCTCCTTTACTCCTTCCCATCAAGAAATTGTACACCTTGACAAAGTCCCCCCAAGCCTTCTCCTTTTCAGGCCACCAATTTGGGTGGAAGTGTTGATCTGCTCGAGGGTAGGGAGGCTGTACAGAGGGATCTAGACAGGCTGGATAGCTGGGCCAAGGCCAATCACGTGAGTTTCAATAAGGCCAAATGCCAGGTCCTCCACTTCGGCCACAACAACCCCCAGCAGCGCTACAGGCTTGGGGAGGAGTGGCTGGAGAGCTGCCAGGCAGAGAGGGATTTGGGAGTGTTAATAGATGGCTGGCTGAACATGAGCCAGCAGTGTGCCCAGGTGGCCAAGAAGGCCAATGGCATCCTGGCCTGTATCAGGAACAGTGTAGTGAGCAGGAGCAGGGAGGTGATCATTCCCCTGTACTTGGCTTTGGTGAGGCCTCGCCTCAAGTATTGTGCCCAGTTTTGGGCCCCTCACTACAAGAGGGACAGTGAGGTGCTGGAGAAGGTACAGAGGCAGCTGCCAAGCTGGTAAAGGGTTTAGAACATAAGTCTTACAAGGAAAGGCTGAGGGATCTGGGGCTGTTAAGCCTAGAGAAGAGAGACTGACTGGAGACCTCATTGCTCTCTACAACTTCCTGAAGGGAGGTTGTAGCGAGGCGGGGGTTGGTCTGTTCTCCCTCGTGAAGAGTGATAGGACAAGGGGAAATGGCCTTAAGTTGCACCACGAGAGGTTCAGGTTGGATATCAGGAAGAATTTCTTTACTGAAAGGGTCATCAGCCATTGGAACAGGCTGCCCAGGGAGGGGGTTGAGTCGCCATCCCTGGAGGTGTTTAATAGACGAGTGGATGTGGGACATGGTTTAGTGGTGTTGATAGGGCTGGGACAAAGGTTGGACTCGATGATCTCGAAGGTCTCTTTCAGCCAAAACTGTTCTATGATTCTATAACTCATGTTCAACTTGGCATCCACCATGACCCCTCAAGGTCCTTCCCTGTCAAACCATTCCCCTGCTAGTCAGTTCCTAGACTGTACTGGTGTCTGCAGTTATTTCTCCTCATGTGCAGGAGGACTTTGTATTTCCCTCTGTTGAGCTTTGTAAGACTCCTCTTGGCCCATTTCTTCAGTCTGTCAAGGTCCCTCTGAATGGCAGCACGACCATCTGGTATAGCAGTCACTCATGACAGTTCTGTATCATCTGCAAACTTGTGAGGGTGCACTCTGTCCACTATCCAGGTCATAATAAAGATACTTTTTTTGGTGCTAATTTTTCTTTTTAAAATTTTTTTTCCATTTGATAACTGATGCCTCTACTCCTCCCCTACGGGCTTGGCTATTCACCGTAGCACATAGCCTTTTAAGTCCTGCAGAAAGCCCAATAACTCAATAACTATGAACTCTAGATTCAGGTCTGATAATCTCCAGACTTCCTTTATGGCCTGTAAGAATTCACACTGTTCTTGTAACATTCAAGGTTATTCAGGAATTGAAAATTGAGCAATGCAGACCCATTACACAATGAACCTTTGATCTGTAAAATGCAATCCAACATAAAATTTTCTCCTTTTGTAACTTGGCTTTAAGATTTACTCCAGCTCTGGCTTATTCAAAAATCTCAGGAGGTTGCTCCAATAATTCATTCTGAAATCTTGAACACTGATCCATCAGACACAGAACAAAATTATGGCTTACTACTAAAGTCAAGCAGAAAAAGAACATCTGCTGTTGAGAACAGAGACGATCAGCTGTGAGCTTTTCCACTGGGAAACTCATAAAATGAGCTACTAGAGAGTTCAGCATGTGTTCTTGTAAGGAAGGAACAATAGGAAATACTTTCACTTATTTATTCTTTAAAACTATCCCAGAGAGCACCAATTACAGCATACATGTCTTCCCCAGTATGGAGACAAAGCACAGGGAAAAAAATATTAAAGCAGGATTAATAAAAATGCTTTTAAACCAAAGTTTCCATTACAGAGTGAAATCAGTCAGTTCATTTTGACCTTATTACTGCAACTATCTTCCAACACTAGTGTTATTAGGAAACTGTAAGGAAGGTTAGAGCAGCCCACATCCCCTAGCAATACTACTATTAACATACTGGTGGAAGCATCCTGGCTGAAGACTAGGCATAATCACTGCACAGTAAAAAATTAGGTACATTAATCATGTTCATTCCATAATTGGGTTCATCTCAGGGAAAAAAGGAAGTAAAAAATGTCTAATTTTTGTGTTCAACAATTCGTTTGGGAAGGTGACAAATACCTGAAACACACATACTAATAAATGAAATTTAAGGTGTTTTTGGAAATGAGAAGAACACTTGTCGCACAACTCTCAGCTTTTAATAGGTGCTAGGAGCCAAAATGTAGTCTTTTATCATCACAAAAGCCACAGTGTTACATAATTTTAACATGACTGATGTGGGCTTTTTTCATTAAAGGAAGACAGCTATATCACCCATTATCACGGTGGCCACAGCTTAGCATCATAAAACCCTGTTTTCAGCTGCTTATACTTCTGCAAAACTTTAAACATCTGTGTTGATGTTTCCCCTTGCAGTTGTTAGCCTGTATTTGGAAAATTTTATTCAGCATAGCCATTTCCAGAAGACTAAGGGACACTCTTTTACTTATCATTAACAACTAACTTCCCTGAGGTGCACCACTCTGGACTCAGAACATTCTCGGTGTAGTTTTGTTTCAGAGATTGGCATATGGATGCCCAAATTTTGGCAACTGGAAGTCCTTGAAATCTGAAAACCTGCAGATAGCTTTAGCTTGTGCTAAAGCAGAGGACTTAAAATTTCAGCAGAGTAAATCTGCAAGTTTCTCTATGGGAACTTAAAGGTAACTAGCAACTTTAACCATCAGATGCCAATACAGTCCAAATCCCCCTAAATCCAGCAAACAAGTATAACTGATGCCCTAAGCATTTTTTCTAAGTTTGCAACTGGAAAACTAAAAAAGTGCACAGGAACAAAATCTCTTAAATGATGTTTTTAACTTGAAGACCATAAGCCTCTGAACTACTTCAAAGGAATTTATAAAGAAGCAACCAGGAAATACAAGCTGTAGCCAAGTAAACTTTGTATAAAAACCAGGGATCTGAAAACGAACAAATAAAAATTGTGAAAACTGCTAGACCAGGAAGATACACTGTGGTGATTAGAGAAATGCAGGAAGATTAAGGGGTAATTCAGGAATCTAATCAACCCAGGCAGAAAAAGATCTGCTTCCTCCGCTCCAAAGGATGAGAGTTCACAATCTCGCCCTCTCAATTCAATTGCCACAGTCAATCTAGTATCTTCACCACCAAAGTGGATATGCACTCACCCACCTAAAGCAATGCTTGGGTTAAAAAAGACAATGTATCAGCTTCTTCCACTACCTCTGCTTTTCAGAACACTTTGTCAAATGTCAGTGTGCCTAACTGCTTATTCTCTTAACACGCTACTTGAAGGAATCATTTAATTTTCCAAAATGCACTGAACTGCTGCATGGCTACTATCCTACACATTGCGGACTTCCTGAACTGGAACACAAGTTCACTAACTAAATAAAGTAAAATATGATCGAAGTTGAGTATCATCAGCAGTTTCTGTTCTATTTCACACAACTGGATTGCCTCCCTAGAAGCAAGACTTGCATCACAAACAGCAAGACTTGCATCACAAACCTGGGAAGATTAACAGTAGAGAAAGGTTTTCACGAAGAAAGGCAGCATTTCTGGAAATCTGTTGTTGAGCTGCTTATCTGTGAGGAATATTGACATGACAGAGCGAACGAGTCTTAAGAAGGCTGTCATTATCAAGCATCTAATCCACTCCTGTCCCACTGCCAAGCATTTTGAGGTAGAAAAGTCGACAGGGAAGGTGATTCACTGAGTGGCTGACACCATCTAAAAGGCTTTTCTCCATCCTGCAAGTGATGGATATGGGAGGTTGAAGGAGGTTTGCCTGTTAACAGCTGTGTCACAACTACTAGGATGAAAAAACTTGCTTTTTATCCTGCTGGCTTCTAGCCTCTCACAGGTCTACATCAACACTTACTGCCACTTCTCTACAGTTCAGGCTCTTGTGAATCATTATGGACATTTTATTGCCATTTGCCAGCATGGAAGGATATATGGTGCTGAGATTCCATGCCCCAGCTCTCGCCTGGTGAAAGCCATGCAAGATGACAAATATATTTCTGGTGCTGATCCTTCTGAAATGAACTAGTCTCTGTCGCACTTTGGAAACATTGGTTCCATGGCCTAAATGCACATTCTGACAATCCTGACTGCTTGCAGAACCTCTCCAGCCATCTCCTGATTAGTGGTGGTGGTACATCAGCAAGCAAGAGCAGTGTCTTTCAGGTGCCAAGCTCATTAGCACCCTGTTTTCCTCCCCCACGTTCATTAAAGCAGCAGGGTAGAAAGCCTAGAGGACAAAGAGAAATGGTCCCACACTGGCAGCTACTACCTGTACATCAACTTCTCATTTCTAAGAGAAGAAGGAAGGTCAGATCTGAGGCAGATTACTTCTTTGAGATAGCTTTCTGCATTATATTATTCATTTGCTGCACTGAAGTGCAAATAAGTATTTTATAGATGAGTTCCCAATCTCAGTTTTCTGCACCGTTCCTACCGTGCAAAAGCAACTCTCCTCCCCCAGCCCCAGCTCCATATTCCAGCCAACCCACAACCCTCCCATGAGGCCACCTTTTCATAACACCCCAAACTCTACAAATCTCTGGTCTGCCACTAAAGCTTTGAAAATTTGTCTGCTGAATGAAAGCATAAAGTAAGGTTTTATTAACAATGAATAACTGTGGAAAACCACAAAAACATACTTAATAGGAAACTTTCATTAAAAAAATGTTTTCAGGTATAGTAAGAAGAATTGGGTTATACAGAAGGATCACTGTTGTGACATGTCCCAGAAATGCTTCAGGCATGTATTCCCTGTGGGCCTTTCTAATGTGAACGTGGGGAGATGAGCTGTGACTGAAAAGGCTCTAACACCTGGATACATGGATTTGGATGAGACACAAAGGGAGCTGGGGGCTTCTGCTGAGCTTCTGTGGTCACTCACACTGCTGCTCCTGCACCTCCATCTGACTGACTGCTGGTGCACACGCTTAAATAAATGCAATGAGACAAAGTAGTACGTTACCTCTGCCCTGGCTTGCATCACCTCTCCAGGGTTGTGTATGTTTATCAATCTGCTGCCACTGAAACCTCCTCAAGAGACCACGTGTTGTGGTGGTGTTGGTGTCATGGTGAGCACGGCTCCCATCACATGCCATAGCCTGCCTGAGAGACAGGTTGTACAAAAGAAATAACTAGGTATGACCCACGAGGCACGGGCACTTGAAAGGAAGTGGAACTTCTTGGCTCCAGCTGACCCTGGCTGCAGGGCACATTTTCCTAATCCTTAGGCAAGGTGAAGGGCCTGGAGAATAGATCTTATGAGGAGCGATTGAGGGAGCTGGGTCTGTTCAGTTTGATGAAGAGGAGGCTGAGGGGGGATCTCATCATGCTCTACAATTACTTGAAAGGACATTGTAGAGAGATTGGTGCTGGTGTCTTCTCACAGGGAATTAGGGACAGAACCAGGGGGAATGGTAGCAAGTTGCAACAGGGCAAGTTTAGGCTGGACATTAGGAAGAAGAGTTGTCAGTCACTGGAATAGACTGCCTAGGGAGGTGGTGGAGTCACCATCCCTGGATGTGTTCAAGTGTCGTTTAGATGGGATGTTGGGTGATATGGTTTAGGGGTGAACTTGTAGTATAGGGCCTATGGTTGGACTCGATGATCCCAAGGGTCTTTTCCAACCTGAATTGTTCTGTGATTCTATGATTAGGCAAACTGTGAGCCAGGGAGACCTACACAGTCCCTACAGCAGCTGCTCCTAGGTCTCCTCACCCATAACCATTGTTTCATCTGCTTCTCTATGAAGAGCTGCACGATCTTTGTAAAGAAAGGAGGCATGGAGCAAGAATCCTTGCTGCACTGAAGGTTTTCATCCAGGTCCCCGATACTATCCTGCCTCTAAGCCAGCCTCCACCATAGCCCTCCCCTATACAAACACCCATACTGATACATTTGTGCCTGCTGCTGAGATGTAAGAACTGGTGTCCTGCAGAGGCTTGTGCTTCTAGGAAAGAGTTATTTACTATGAGTGTGGTAAAACACTGGGACAAATTGCCCAGAGAGGTGATGGAGGCTCCATTCCGGGAGGCATTCAAGGTCAGGCTCGATGGGACTCTGAGCAACCAGATCTAGTTAAAGATGTCCTGCTCATTGCAGGAGAGGTGGACTAGGTGACCTTTAAAGGTCCCTTCCAGCCCAACACATTCTATGATTCCCTGTCCATAACAGGAAGGTTGGACTAGATGATCTCTAAGGTCCCTTCCAGCCCATGCCATTCTATGATTCTATGATCTTCCTAGGGAAGCTGGCTCTGGCCAAAGATCATCAGCAGTGCCATGCTGCTGGATGCAGGGGCAGCAGAGAAAAGTCTGAACTTAATGGACGGTTGAAAGAAAAATAAAGAACAGGGGCTCCAGCTTTCTCATAGAGATATCAGATATGATGTATCCATCCTCGTGAATGTGTAGGGGTTATGAGTGAGGACAATTCAGAGCAGAAAAGGAAGATGTAACTAGCAAAATGGTCTGTGGCTGAGTGAGACATTATTTATTTAAAAAAAAAAAAGAGGGGAAAAAAAAGTGAAAACACTTCTCAACTCTGACAAAGTCAACCTCTTCCACTTCTTTACAATAGCTTTACTCCACCAGAATTACTTCATACCTGAAAACATGGTGGCTGCATAATGGAATGTTATACCAAGGTCTCCTTCAGAAAAATCTTCTATCTATCATCTCACAGGGTTATGACTGAAGTCATGTTTGGATCAGTTTATTTGCTGTTTAGCATCCTGCATAGCTTGTAGGCTATAAGTCTCTGCTCTCTACTGGATCAGTGGTAAGGAATAGGATATTGCACCATACATGCAAACTCCCTTAGGCATGTCTGTGCTGTAAATCACTGGCAGGTATGAGAGACATCACTTCATGGGATTTACACAAATTCATCCAAATCTAAACTGATGACTTAATGGTACAGAAGGCATTATCATTTTTTACGTTGCTATAAGCACGCATTTCTAGCTAAGGAAATATTACTGATGCATTTATTTACCTGCACAGTACATTCCTGTAAACAAACTATACATAAATATGTATATCAATTATTGAGTTATTTGGCTTTTATATTATCATAGAATGGCCTAGGCTGGAATGGACCTTAGAGATCATCTAGTCCAACCTCCTTGTCATGGGCAGTGACGCCACCTCTCGACTAGACCAGGCAACACATGGGGACCAAGCGGGAATCAAACCCGCGACCACAGCGTTGTCATTGTTGTCAGCACCACACTCAAACCACTGAGCTAACTAGTTCCTGTTTTTAAATTCACAGTCATCAACAAACAATTAGAAGTTTTCATCATGGGCTACGATGTGAAGGTTTTTCCTGTCTTAGGACTGGTATCAAATAGAACTTATGCTCAAAGACTATGGCTCATAGTCTCATAACGCTCATCTACAGGGAATTTCAGGCAGAGGGAAATACTCAACACCCTTACAGCAAATATTTAACACCTCATCACCTTTGGCTCATTTGGCTACCACAGCATTTTAAATGCATATCCATTCAGTGAAATCATTCTCAGTTGCAGCTACCAGGGATAAAAAATTAGGATCAGTCCAAGAAACAAGATCCTGAGGCACATACACCAAATAAAACCAACTGAGAATTTACCTCCCAAACCTGTACTGAAACTTCAAGAAAGACCTTCAGGCAATCCAAACTGCTGGATGGACAAGAAAGAAAACCATTCATAAATTATTTCCTTAGATTTATAAAGGTAGGTTTTTCTGAAATTACTGAGAAATATAAAGACATTCGAGATTCAAGCACTAAGAGATACTACAGTTTGTTGAACAGAGGCTAATACTTAAAATATAATTCCTCACCTTTTTGCTTGAATTTACCCATGCCAAACGCCCACAGGATAGAGCTCTTCCACATACAAAAACGTACAGCTAGATAAGAAATTTCTCATCAACCAAAACTAAAAAGATCTAACTCAGGGTTCACAGACAAACCCACTTTCCTCACTCTTGTTCACACACAGAAAGCCAACAACCAACCAAAAAATTCTCTTGTCATACCAGACCCTGGAAACCATGGAGACTTCTGTGATGCCATGTCTGTGAGCATAGATGATCCTCAAAAAATAAAATATAAAATTATATAACATCCCCCCAATACTGTCTACAGCCATCATAACTACTCTTGTATTTTCTCTACCCTTAATTCTCAGCCTGCTCACCTTTGCCTAAATAGTTCTAGGTTTTGTTTCATTTGATGTAAAGTATGTAAGAGGAGGAATAAAAATCACTCAATGGCTTTTAAAAGATAGAAAGTATGTTCAAACAGAGTATCAGAGCTCACTGTGGACTTACAGCTCCCATGCCTGTAAAAGTCAAACCTGCCATAGTATTTTAAACTAGAAACAAGACTGAGCCAGAAGTCCCACTTTCAGACTTCCACTTTATTTCCTTCCTTTAGTCTTTAAAAAAATAAATAGTAGTAATACAGTAAACTAGTTTGGAGAGGTTCTGTCATTAGTAAACATAAATATCTTTAATCTCCTCTGAATAGAGAAATAACCTACAATGTTACTACTTAACTATCAAAATAGTATCATTTCCTCAAGGTTAGCCTGGAACATAGTAAGCTAGTGCATTCCTTCAAGGACTAAATAATGAATTTGCACCGAAGAGTAGAACAATTATTTTTATACAGTAACTGCATGAACAGGATCATCCTAAAATGCTCAAGAAGTTGCCTTTTAGTCGTTGTCACTTTGCACACCTGCATTTTTCTATGAGGCACTACCAAGCAAGGGGGAGAATCATAGAACCATAGAACAATTCAGGTTGGAAAAGACCCTTGGGACCATCGAGTCCAACCATTAACCCTACACTACAAGTTCACCCCTAAACCATATCACCCAACACCACATGTAAACGACACTTGAACACATCCAGAGGTGGCGAGCAGAGCAGCCCTATTCCACCTGTGCCAACCAGCGTAAGGAGCAGTATGAACAGCCAAAGAAATATCTACATGTTTGAAGCTGAACATCATCTTTCCTCCCTTACTTTACCCTCAAACAATCCGTAAGGATTCTCGCTATGCCCAGGTCAACTCCATCTACATATCTACTTGCTGAGTCTCATTTCTCCAAAGAGATAGACAGGTCAGGGAAACTGCTTTTTCTCTTAAAACTCTCCAGAGGTGTTGAGAGGCTGACAACAGAAAGGATACACAGCTCAGTGCAGTCAAGCACACCTCACACCTAGGTAAAGGAATGCTTATTTTTCCGGATACATGATATTGTAATACGGTATGAGGCCATGCAGCATCAGGGTTGGAGTGATTAAAACAAAAATAAAACACTGGAAAGGTGAGACTGAAATACAGCTTTCCTTTGAAACAACATTAGTGTCTCTGCATCTTCTTAACAGGAGCAAGATGACAAATGACTCACTTCATAACAGAGCATTTATTTACCCCTCTTTTACTAGGAGATTGAAGAATGCCTGATTGAACTGGATCAATTCCATTTGATTTCAATATAATGAAATTGTATTCATCAACAGTGCCTTTTTTTATTGTGAATTTTTTATTGTGAATTACCAGAGAATCAGATTGCTTTGAAATTTTGTATTTCAGCTAGTTTAAATGATAGAAAACCAAATTAGAATAATTATCTAGGTATCTCTTCAGGAAAAAGAATAATCTGAAAGGTGTTTTTTAAATTTGGCATTCAAAGCAATAGTAAATTGGTATAGTGGAAGATATAAATTAGACAATCTCAAACAAGAAGGCATTATGTTAAACAAAGACATTTTAAAAATCAGACAACAGAGTGGATTACTATTGACCTGAAGTCTTTAAATTAAGATTGAATATATTTAAAAGCCATATTGTCCTATGGTCTGAGCCGGCTTTAAAATCTACAACTCTGTAAAATATGGCATGTAATCTGCTCTTCCCTCCTCCCTCTCAATGAAAAGTGTACAGGGGGATCCTTCTCAAAAACTGGGAACTATTTCTGTACTCCATCCTTTTTCTGTTGAAGAACTTTCTCCAAAATTGCCTCTTTCCCACTGACAAAGGCATCCCTTCATAGTCAACTGCTTCATAAACAGAAAACTGAGTTGAAGCATTTAATAAGCTACTACCTCCACTTTTCTTTCAACACTATTTCTAGAATTATTTCTTCTAACGTCTTTAGTAAGACATTGAAAAAAATTTCACAGAATCCTTGAGTAATAAGCAGAAAATGTACTAATCATACTCCCATTCATCATATAGTCCTACTTATGGTGATGATGCTTGCTCCAAACAGCATACCACAAGCTTTACACTACATCTGGTCTGTACTGTTTACATCTGCTTTACTCTCATCCCTGTTCATGTCTTTGAAATGATGCATCAGCCGAGACGATGCTGAAAAAGCTAAGGATCTGCCAATGCATTATACCTATTTGTAACCAGTGATTTCATACATATATACATACATGTACAGTATGAAATGCAACAAAGACATACACTTTTCCTTAGCCACTCAGTTTAAAATCCTTCTCTAGTCTCACTTTTGACACAGGAAGATTCTGCCGGTTAAACAAATCTGCATTAGTGGGCTGTCATGGCACCTCCACATTCACAAGTACACGCTCCTGCAAAATCAGCTTTACCGATATTTTGCACTTTTCAACATGGAAATGACAAGTCATGATCAGCTGGTTCTCACTGTATGCAGAAGACCCTAGCCACTACCATGAAATCACCACAAATCTCTTCACAGTGGCACTGGGATGGAAGACAGAGACATGACAGATTCACCAGAGCACAGTACCTGGTCAGTAGCGGGAATGGACTCCCATCTACGCTTCAGCAAGTACAGAGATTTCCGGCTCATGATTTTAGATCTGCTCTAGAGATTTTTCCACACTTGAGAAAAAGGCTTCTCCCAAACCAGTGTCAAGGACCTTACTTCTGACTCCCGTGCTTCATTGCTGTAGATGGCAGAGCTCCCCGATGTACACAAGTTTTTGTGAGTTGCAAGGTTGAGACTGGTTACATCCAAGCTTCTCCTGCTTTGCTAAAACGTCTGTTGCCTTGTAGTACCACGACAAAGGGAATCGGGCGAGATAGTGAAAAGCTTAGCTTTCACTGACAAATTACCTCGCAAAAGCCTGAAGTAGGTAGACAACACCAGACGCACTCAATCTGAAAATAGCTGTTGCTTAGGAACTGGAGGGGTAAAATGCAGCACCTCAGATATATAATGGAGAGCTTTTATATTTAAAGAGAATTAAAAACACTGGACCTCTGTGTTTCCCTCCCAATTATCATCCTTTTATAATGCTGGAGGAATGATTGCTCGTTTCCACTGACTCCGGGGGCTACGCCTACACCTTCGGCAAGCCAAACAAGTCTTGATGACAGAGCAACAAATAACTCCCACACATTCAAGGTCCCTTCAAAAACCGTGCACACAGAGCGTGCTGTGGGTCTCACATGAAATATCTTAGAAGTATCAAGTGTTACGTTTTAGTGAAATAATTAAAATACAGTTTGCATATTTTTTCTGCAGAGGCTTAATATGCCAAGGATTAATTTTGCTAGCCACATTTTCTTATAGCATGTACTGCTATTAGAAATGGGTCTGAATATTTTCCCCTCACATGAATGAAATGAAGTGGTTTTATAGATTGCATGTGTACATATTTGAGTGAAAGATTTCTTTAGGTGGGTTAAACATTCCTAAATATTTTGGAATTTCTTTAACTCTGAGTTCAGTTTTGAAGTTTCATGCCTAAATCCTCAACTGCATTAATTCTAAAAATTTAGCACGGAACATAATGAAATTCACTTTGCACTGTCTGCATGATTTCAAATCCAGAGAGCAAGCTCTCTGCATGAAGCATTTACAGCAGGAAGTGTAATTTTCAGAGATCAAAAAACAGAGGGAATAGAAAAAAAGAAAGATGTAGGTAGGAACACACTGCTGTTTGTAAAGCAACCTATATTTCAATCTAATTATAGCAGCCTTAGTATAATTATTGTATAAGAAAAGGAATCCTACAACATGAACACATACACGCAATATACATATATGTGTTGGTGTGGAAGTTGGGAGCAAGTTAAGCATTGTGATGACAGCTTTTTATTTGTCCCGTTTACAAACTCCTGGAAACAGAAATTCCCATAAGCCTCAGTGTATTTAATCTGACATCCATCACTACCTGTTGCTACATCACTTTGCATTTAACTCCCACATGCAGAAAAAGAACATATTTTCCAAGTGGGTCATTAAGAAGTATGACATGCACTGTAGTAGTTTCCTCTCATGTGTCAACACATACCATAAAAAAAGCTACTAGTTCTTAGAAAAAATCTTAACGTAGTTAAAGTTTTGTTTAATGAGTCTTGGTAGAATAATTTTATGAGTTTATATGTGGATTTTAGTTTTATATTACGGTAAGCCAGTGGTTTCACTTCCTTTTCTCCTAAGCAACGTTATTAACATTCACACAAGCAGGTAGCTTGCTAAGATACATCTTTCCACTTTCTTCACTTTACTCTGTAAGAATTAAAATATCATAGAAGACTAATAATTTGGCTCCAAACCACATAACCCCTAAACCCTGACCTTCCCTCTTGCCGCTTGCCAGAGCAGCGCAGGAGAGACCTCTCCTCCCAAGTCCCATTTCTCTGCAGGAGGAAAGTCCCACAGACTTTGTGAAAGACCATAGGCAACCCCGTGGCAGATCCTGAAGACAATTGCCAGTCCATCCTTAAACATCTGATGTGTTAGACTTGAAGGAACCGAATCACAAAAGGATAAACCTGGTCTTTTATATTACATGCAAAAATCAGAACCTCCTAAATTTCTCCTAACCTTTCAAGGAACTAATTAAATTAGGTTCAACATTATTTATGTCAAAGACAGTTTTCAAATCCATGTAAAAGAGAGAGTCTGCAGCTACAGTGGGATAACTGAGGCTCATTTTCTTCCACCAATGAAACTTCCTTCCTTCTTGTGACTGGGTACTAGGATACCACACAGCAATCAGAGAACTTGAGTCATTTTCCCACTCTATTCAAGATCTTTTAACATTTCTATGGTACATAATGATTGGTAGATTTACAAGGTTCTTCCAAGTTTATAACAAGTAGCTTTCAACAAGCTTTGCAGAACACCTATACACAGCCAAAACCAAATAAAGAGAGTGCTTACAGGATTAAAATGATTATGCACTTCTTTTTAGATGGATTTAAAAGGAAACATCTCACTTTTTTTGTCAAGGAAATCCTACATATATAGATTTTATCCTGTTTTGAAGAAATGCACTTTTGAGCTTGAAGTATCTTTTGCTTATTTTGTTAAAAAAACAAAAGACATTCTGCCTAAGGGAAAAAATAATCAGTGGGAGCCTTCTAAATGAAAATCTGATATAGAATTTTCTAGAATAATGTTTTTAATAAACATAATATTCAATACTATTCTTCAGGAGAGATTCAAACAACTGAAGGTTGACCCGCAGAGAATTCCACTGAACTCCTCAACCTTTTTTTTTTTTTTTTTAAATACAAAATGGTGGTGGAGTATCTAAAAACATCATGCAAGGAAGAAACAAAGACAGGAAGAATTTCAAAATTTATATAATCTTCTCACAATTACCTCCTTAGCCTCTACTGAAACCCAGAGAATTTCATCTGTGTGTTTAGTAGCCAGTTATTTCATTTTGCCCAAGTACAACCTTCTCTAACAGTAAACAACACACAGTTTTACTTGCACTTAATATGTAGATTGGCATTTTCAGCAAGTGAGTTAATGCCCATGAGACCTCTTCCTTTAAAACTAGGCCATGTCAAGCAAGTCCTCCTTATCCTCAGGAAGGGACGGATAGAGAAACCAGGCAATATAGGAGGAAACCATAGGCTCATGAGAACAAATAATTAAAAAAAAAATCCCTGGTAACTATTTCATTGCGGGAATTCACTTTTTCAGAAAACTCAAGAGAGATCTGTTTAACAGCCAAGATACAATTTCCTGCATCAAGATACATTTTTGATAGTCGGCTTGACCTGCCTTACCTTTTATTTTTAATTCCATCAGATTGATTCCACTTACCTTCTACCTAAATCCCTCTCTCTAATGTTTCTTACTGGCTAGCTGTAAACCTTCAAAAATGTCTAGCTGACAACAAAAGAAACCCTTGAAAGCTTGTGGGCACATAGCCAGCAGGATGTATCAGGCATGAGGACTTCAACAGGTCTCAGCCCTCTGCCTCTGATGCAACACTGGTGCAGAGTTGATATGCACTCCTGTCAGCAGTTCCTAAATATTTTGCTGTCACAGGTAAAGTGTTAGTACTATAGAAGATGGTTCAGAGCATGCAACAGACTACTCATATTGCTAGATGCATACAAATATTAGATGAAGCTATGTGATAACGCTAGAAAAGTTTAGCAAGTCTAAGTCACCTTTGAGTCCTTTGAGTGACTGCCTTCCCCTGAACTTCAGAGAAGTCCAATTTACCTTCCACTCTTTGGACCAGAATAACACAACATGATTGACTACCATGCCAGATGAAGCTGGAAGGATTACGGACTGAACAGTTCTCACCTTACTGGATAGGATTTCCCTGATTTCTGAAATTCCTCAGTTTCCACAGAAAACTAGTTTGCTTTCTGTTTTGGTGGGGTTTTGCTTGTTTGGTTGGTTTTTTAACCTTTTTGAAATGACAGATTGATCTGAAAACAAAACCTGCAATCCATCTTAAAATGGGCAATGGAATACTGAATTTCCTGCAAATTTCAAGATGGTTTTGAAATAAGATGCAAGACTGAAGCTTAGAAAATTTCAGGGGAAAAAAAATCCAGTAGGATTCTTCAACAATAAGGGTAAAAAATTAATAAATTAATTTTACATTATAAAATAGTAAATCTTGCATATTATAATAAGTAGCAGTCTCCTGATTATCATATATTTTCTCCTTAAAAAGGGAGGTACTCTAGTGATTTTTGTAAGGGGCATTATCAAGGTTAGGCTAGGAACTACTCTACTGAGATTAAGGTTGCAAACATGTAGCTTTACAGCAGCAGAGCTTGTTTATTACCAATTTAGACACAGATGCTCTTATTCATGTAAAAACCCTTCCATCTGAAGGAAAAGCAATTCTAAAATACTGGAGCTCTAATAATGTATTTAAGTAATTTCAACATCAGGTGCTTTATCCAAGGAGGACAATTCCTCTACATCAATATTTGTAGCAATGTCTTCTTTGCAGAAACTGATGTCAGTAACGTTACTACTATAACTTCCCCTCAGTGACGTGTCAAGAGCAAAGCAGTAGCTACACATGGCTTTCCTGTGTCTCCCTACATAGTTCTAACTCTAAGCCTTTTTTATCGAACTAGGTGAGAGGGCCATCAACGTCCTACAAGTTTGTCAAGCTCAAAACCCCAAACCTCACAAAACATACACACATTACTTGAAATCACATTCCTTTGATATCCTAATGGAGACAGATGAGTAAGAAACACTTTCCCAATACATCTAATCCATCTTTCTGCTACTGAAAGAAATTTTCTGCTGCATTACTCAGCTCTGCCTGGATAAACTGTTTGGATTATTGCTCAAAAATTATATTAATGAAAGCTGTCATGGTTTTATGGTTTTTTTCCATTGGGTCAATCCTGTAAACATTAGCAAAATTAACAACTTTGACAATCTAGATGGAAATAAGATGGAAAACTTGCTTGAATATCTCAAACCTACAAAAAGCCAAAAACCAAACACAAAATACGAGCAACTGACCTGTGAGCCTCTGGGTCCTCGTTTGTGATCCCATTCAGAATGCCCCATGAGCTGAAAAACAAAGAAAAGCATGGGTAGGTGTGAAATTGCACTCATCAGCATTAATTAAAACATTCACACTTTTATATCCATTACACATTTTCTTTGAAAGAAAACAGGTTTGCTTTTACTATTTATTTCACACAATATTTTGCTTCATAAGGAGAGTGAGAGGAATTGGGAGTTGTTACTATGTAACTCTGTCCCTTTACATTCAGAGCCAAAACAACATCCAGCACCACAACTCTGTTCATGCCAATGGAATTCCCACTGCCATAAATCCAGCTTTAGCCAAATATTTAATACTGATCTGCCAAAAGAGGAGCTGATATATCAACAAGGAGATTAGAAAAACCAAACAAATAGGGGACATCTGATTAAACAGCAATGTATGTTTTATACCAGGCATGAAAGCTAGCAACAGCTTTAATTCTGCCTCACCACTGAATTATTCTCAGTGTAATAAAAAAGCAGAGGTAACACCCTCTAAAGGAAAACAGGTTGGAGTCATTACATTGCAGAGGAAAGCAAAGAGAGTTTAGAGATGACGAGTTCTTGTGTGTGTTCTAGCCTGTGAGCTGTGGGGGTTTTTTGGTTCAGCTACTCAGGAATGTCTTCTGGGTAATGCTTTTTCTTACTCATACGAGCAAAGGTTAATGCAAATATAAATATATCTGAATGAAAGATAGGAGGGTTAATGTGACATGTAACGACTTAAAGGCACAAACGTTTTCTTGCCTTTTTTTTCCCCAGCATTCTTTCTCAAAGGAAATCCCTTCTCCCAGGTCAGAAGGCAACAAGATGTACAACCTACGCTTATTGCAGAATACGCTTTCACAGAATCACACAGAAACACAGAATGTTGGAGTTAGAAGGGACCTCAAAAGATCATCTAGTCCAACCACCTAGTCCAACCCTGAACCACCCATCCCAGGGTAAGCGACTAAAATTATCTTGAAAGATGAGGAAAGTCACATACATCTCATATAAAACCTTTATCTTCACCATCAACTGTTCCTTATCTTTTCTATCTCTAAGGACCCCTTCATTTCTTTACTGCTTACAATTACCTATCCCCATAACTGGAGGCAAACCGCACATGCAGATAGGCATCAAAGATCAGAAATGTCACACGGTTTTTTTAACCTGATACAGCCTCACGACTGACCCCCTCAGTCTGCTGCAAGTACTTCCTTTTTCCATCTACTGTTGGTGGAAACACTGGCAGTGCCAGGTTTCTTACTCCATACTGTTATGCTTGCCCATTACTGTATGAAAACTGAGCTTTGATATTTACAAAAGCTGCCCTCTCAGTAAATAACCAGCCTGCAAAAGCTCAGAAGAGATGCATCTACCAGAGGTTATGTGCTTTACAGAACTTCTGCCAAAACCTTCATACCTGTGCTTCCCCCCGGCTCCTGCCACATTGGCCTAAGAAAACCTCTTCAGTTTTAACTCCTCAGCCCCTGTGCCTTGTGGCAAAGTGGGGCCCACTTTCTTAATTTACTTGGCTACAGAAAAATTAATTTAGCATGAAACTGACCACCCGCGATTCCCAGCATGATAAGGGATAGCTTTACCTACAACTTCCTACCACTGAAATTTACACAAAAATTATGCCTGTTATTCCTCAATAAAGAACAAAGGATTAATGTGGCAGGCCTGACCATGGTTACTGTGGTTCTCCAGGCTCTACAGACATTTGGCAGCCCACATCACACCCTCAAAACCAAGTGTAGCACAGGATCCCATTGCCAGGTTATTTCATGCTCCTATCCTCATTGAATCTGTAGTTTACTGAAAAGTGAAGGATTGCTCTACTACTTCCACGAAAAATAAGAAATGTAGTTAAAAGTTAAGCTTGGAGTTATTGCTCCTATAAGAGGAGGTGTAGGGATGCTCCCAGTCAAGTCAGTCCCAGGAAACCAGACTGACGTATGCTAGAGTTGGTTACCTGTGATCAGCACCAAACTTCAAGCCCAAATCAAGTCCTTCATGCTTCTTCAGGCACAGTTTGCCCACCCTGCTCCCCAGTTACTGCCTGGTGCTTCGCATCTCCACGCAGAGTTTTTCAGCTCTTGGGGTGCTCTCCTGTGCTTCCCCAGCCACAACCTGCTCAGCTCCACTGCTCCTCCTCCTGCTCCACACCTTGCAGGTACCTTTTTAAACCAGGCCCCCCATCCGTGGCCCTCCTTCTCAACCAGGTGTGGGCAATCCTGGGGTGCTTCACTGACCGAATGTTGCAGCAGCAGCTGCTAATGTTACAGAAGAAAAAGGAGTATGAAGGCTGTAACAACTCATCCTTGCTCTATTTCTCAGCATCTATCAAAATCACTTATGGAAGAGAGGCCAAAGGCACTGATGAAGCAATTGGTCACAAACCCATTGAAACTAATGGAACAACATCTTGCTTATTCTGGCACGGTTTTATTAGCAAACTGCTAACTCCTTGTAGCAAATTACACAATGCACATTTCATTTAATTTCTATATAAATGTGCCTTTGTGGAATCAGACACATTTGTATTTGTGCTGATAGATCCATTGTCCCTAGCATAAAAGGATTTCAGCACCATCATTCTCTCTTTGTATGTCAAGTACTACGTCAAGATGCTCTACTGAGTTAACCCTGTGGTTATAACCTGCATGAAGAAGCAAAGGAAGAGTTCTAAAATGGTAAGAGACCTTGCCAATTCTAGCCATTTTAGAACATGTTAATAAAAGTCATGACCCTATGAAGCCAACCTTTTTCTCCTGTTTTTAGAACCTACTAAAGCTTACTTGGCTTTAAAACGTTTTTGTTTTTAAAGAGTTTTCGTCTAATGCTAGAATGTTCTTGGCATATCTGCAATGCTCCATAATAACAAAGGAGTGAGGGAGGAAAACATATAATGAAAAGCATATCACACTTATAAAAGGGCTTCAGGCTTTAAGACAGAAGACAAAACCCAAAACAAGTTGTAACAAAACCTCTTCCAGGCCAACATCTCATAGGGGGATGATTGCCTCGTATGACACCCTTTAGCTCAACAAGCCACGCTGTGCTAGATGGCTCCTGAACCTGGGAAAGATTTTCTTTGAATGGACAAACAGCAGGTGCTGGAGTAATATATGCAGAAAAGGAGGATTGTGAGTATGCCTGATCTATCAGGCTACTTGGAAATCACAATTTCCACAAGCTTTATAGAAATGAAAAGATGAAGAAAACTGTATTAAAACAAAAAAACCCTCAACCAACCACAATCACTCAGAAACATAAAGAGTGTGTGTGTGCATAAATCCACCTGAGTCTGAGTCAATCTTCTAAAATCAGAAAATATATAAAAATTCATTGATGCATGCATAAAAATGGAGATACAGACACAAAAACACATTTAGAAGTAGAGAGATTTCTATCTATCACTAATTGAAGGGTTTGCTCCAGTCCTCACCACCTCCTCTAAAAATTACTGTGAATCAGTTTAGTCCAGAGTGATGATAAACAGCCTTACACCATTCAATTACTTTTCTTTATCATTCTTACTGACCAGGCTGCTGAGACTGAGTGTACCAGCAGCAGAACAAGAGATAAAATCAAAATCAAACTCCTACACAGCTTATATGCCTACAGTCTTTCTCAGTAAGAAAGTATCTACTTTACATTTCATCTAAAATGGTCCTGGAAATGCAGCTCTGACAGTTTGAACACTTAAAGGCGAAAGTAGCTTTCAGCAACAAGAACAACTCTTGTGTGTTTAAGAATGCACAAAACCATGGGCTTTGCTAAAGCCAACCAACTCCACCCTATTAACTGAGTCACAAGTGTCCAGGGCAAACAGACTCCCCTAGCCCAGCTGAGTGGGAGAACTGTGAATGGAAGAGGAGGTAGGAATAAAGAAGACCCTAATACCAAAAATCAAAAAAAAGTGAAATGGGGCTAGCTCACTCTGAATATCCAGGGTGGTAGCCTGTGCTCTAAAACTCAGGTTTTCACTATAAACACCGCAAAGTCTTTACACCTCATGGTTGTAAATTCAAATTTTAAATGTAAGCCAGATGTTTGCTAATGCAATGATACCTGCAAACATGTAAGGAATGATACAAGGGACCGTTTGCATTAGATATCTGACATACCCATGCCAAAGCAGAGCAAAGACATTTAAAAACTAATGCCTGCAGCTCTCACCTCTCTAAATGCAGTTCTTCTATCTGGTGATTTTATTAAAGCCCCAGCATATGACTACATAATAATCTCAACTTGCATGAAAATACATAAACTGTAATTCTAAGCCTCCTTAGTATCAGAGAACTACAGGAAAATGTGACTCAAACATACCATAAGAGATCTAAATAAATAAAAAGAAAATAAAGAATGACAGTTCAAACCTTTTAAGCTGTTTCTAGGTCTTTTTTATCCCCTTAAATTATCGTTTCTGGTGTAGGTTTTTGATTTTGGCACCCCTGAACCAGCAATACTGATAACTGAAAAATGGTTCAGCTGTGGCTGAAAAAACCCCACAACTAATCCAAAAAACAACTCACATATACAGAAAATGAATAAACTTGTTATAAGAACTCCATGACTGGGCAAAATTGGTAAAAAACCCCAACATTTAGAATATAAGCAGTCCTATATATATTCTTAGGAAGGGGAGAGGGTCCTCAGCAGCAGAATGCAATAGCATTTTGAAACCATTTTTCATTTAAGCAAATATAACACTCAGCACACTTTCACTATAGGGAATGAGCAAATCTTTTCATGGGAAGTATTTAAGAGAACCAATGAAGCAGTTATACTTAGTGTTTCATTAAAGACGTTAAATCAATTCAGAGCCCATTGATTTTAAATCAATTCAGAGCCTATCCAGTCTAATTCTCTCCAGCCTACTACTATGGAATTTTAGACAGGTATGTATTTACACATACACATCACTTTCACAGTTCAAAAAATAATCGGGTGGTCATGACTAAGGTGAGCTAAATCAGCCATAGCTCACCAAAGCCAGTAAATGGGATTCAAACATATGTGTTAAGACCTGGCTCCAACTCACTGGCTCCTTCCCTTGGACTTCACACATTTCAGACCATGGCTGGACAACACATTTTCCATTATAGTGAACATAAAGTCCTGCTCTCCTCTACTGAATAATCAAAAGATAAGTACTAAGCAAAGCACAGGAATACTAGAGAAATTGCTCCTCTGTTCCATCTGTGATTGAGAACTAAATGCTTAGCATCCAGTACCCTCTGTTTAACTGGCTGAGATACACGAACAGCATACCTTGCGCTCCCTCAAACAGCTGAGAACCTGTAAAAATGCCTTTTTGCCACTCAGAGCATTCAGTAGCAGCAAAAGATAATTATCAACAAGATTCTGAGAAGTTTGGGCTGGGTGGTAGCTGGCAGTTTTAAGAGTTGCTTCTGTCTGAGAATCAGTGTTCAGTAGAGCTAGATAGGAGCATCCAATCTGGCTGGCACCTGGTTTCAACCTTTGCCAAAATAGCAGAGCCAGTATTTAAACATGAGTACAACATCTTCTCTCTTTGGAAGATATTTTGTTGAATGGGCATGTTGAGGATGTGGAACAGTGTCTCTCTGTTGAGTTCTTTGACACTGCCTCGTTATAGTCTGCACTGAATGGAGCACAGTATGATACATGTTCTCTGACTGAATGGGTATTAGCTCTGCTTCAGTCAGGGTCATATTTCCACTGGTAAAAAGAACCTGTTACCAGAATATAGGCACAAAATGTTCCAGATAACTTTCTTTTTCAGTAACAAAACAGCATGAATTATTTCCTTGATTACTTATTAGAAGAAACATTTACTTCTACAAATAAGCAGGAGTCAGGCCATACAGAAACTAACAGGGTTTCTTCTGCACATGCTACTTTGAGCAGGATTTCTTCTAGTCAATAGACTGTTCCCTGCACTGTCACGGTAATCAAGGTAGACAAGTTGACTTACTGACTCGACTCACTTGGGGAGCGCAGTTTTGGTGTAAACACCATCAGCAGGAGAAGATAAGCGGGCATCCAAGGTGTCAAAGATACTGTGTGGAAAGCATGATCACACGCAGCCACATGTAGGCTATGACACACAGACAGCAAAATGGTCCAGTGTCTGGAGAAAGAATCCCTTTTCCACAACCACTCGCCAACTCAAGGGTTAGCTCAAAGTGTGAGATGTCAGAGCTGAGCTCTTCAGCCAGATACGTGAGCTGCACACTTGGCCCATCTTGTCCTCTGGCTGTGCAATTAGTGGGGAGGAAACTCTCCACCCAAATGCTCCCAAGGCAAATCATCAAGGTCAGTCCACGTTCTAAGACTGGTTAAAACAAAACAAAAAATCCTCACCACAATAAACTAACTAAAACAATAAATTGGGTGGGGCAGGGGAGTGTAAAATCCTTTCGGTTGCCTCCTAATCAAATAAGTTGTTTCAAAGGTTTGTGGGCTGCTGGACAAGAGCTGGAAGCAGAGATAAGATTTTTAAACTGAGGCACAGGCGGAAATGCTTTGTAACTTGGCGTTGCTTTGAACTGCACTCAGGGGCAGTGAGGTAGAATGATGAGCCTGGAAAGAAGCTGCAACGAGTGGCTTCCCTGTAGGATGAGCCCCGTATGGGGATGGAGTCAAGCGCTCTGAAGCTGGAAGCCCCAGAGGGAGCTACCTCCTCAACCTCTACAGTCCTCTCAAAGCCTGGCTGGCAGGTCAAACAACAAACCACAGCACCACCAAAGGACACGCAAAACAGGGGAAAAACCCGTATGTATCAGGCTGATATTCTGTTGAGACAGTGAACATGATACTGAGTAGCTGTGGCAGAGGGAACTGAGGAAATAGGACACTTGGCAAAGTAAGTCTGAGGTGAGGCGAACGGGCACGGCAGCACAGGAGAGCAACCCGAAAGGCACCAGCGGCGGCTGTCCCACAGGCACGGCACAGAAACCGTCCTGAGCACTTAACCAGGGACTCAGCTCCAAAGAAAGAAAAGGAATGAGATCATATCTGGCACTGGGAGAGACGGCAAGAGAGAGACTACATTTCTAAGGACTTTTCTCATGGCAGCATATGACCCATTAGAGTATTTCCAGACAATAAATTGCATCTGACTTCTCCAGGGATCCTTGTACGGGATA
Source organism: Apaloderma vittatum (assembly GCF_000703405.1). Classification (NCBI taxonomy): domain Eukaryota; kingdom Metazoa; phylum Chordata; class Aves; order Trogoniformes; family Trogonidae; genus Apaloderma; species Apaloderma vittatum. The sequence goes on from NW_009698311.1 coordinate 78,337, forward strand.
AGGAGGCACAGCAAACTGCCAGTGGTGGGTTCGCAGACAACTGTCATGCCCAGTGCACCACGGAACTGCTTGAAATGAGCTGGTTTAATTTTAGATAGTGTGAAGGTACTGTGAAATAATAAAAAAAACACATGTAGGTGGGAAGAAGAAAAGGCAGAGGAATATCCACCTCCACACCCTATATCTGGATTTATATACATTCTGTCACAAATACTTAAACAGATGACAGTAGTAAAACAAATCCATACCGGTTTCTATTATCATCAAACTTCTCAAGTCTTTATTAGTCTTTCACATATCAAACTGGATTTTAAACAAAGGGTTTTGGAGCCAGAGCTGTAGCAAAATACAGGAAAATACTTACTATTTTAATTATTTTTTTTTTCCTAAAGAAAAGCAACTCTTATTCTTCAGTGATCCCCAAGGATTGATGTCACACAAAAAGCTCGTCGCAGATGTGGAGCAGATTTCTTTAAGCAATAGTCAATAGTCTTATCTTAATCTGGATATTTAAAAGACCTCAGGAATAAACTAATAAAACAATTTAACTAATCATAAATTGATTTCTTATCCCCTTAAACTGCTCTGGTGGATTAATGATAGGCATGCTGATCTGGTGGACTAGAATTCAAAAAGCAAAAGTGCTCACCACATTTTCCATGTATTCACTTCCCACTCAGAGCAGAAGCATGAAAACCAAAGCCCCAGAAAAAAAAAAATCAATACTGGTGAGATAAAAAATGTGGGCACAGATATTCTGATATTCTTCCACCTTAGCCATGGCTGTAATTTAAGGAAAGCAATCTACAGAAGAAGATTTCTTGATATGGGGATGCCAGGGCAACACAGCAATATCAAAACTCTTAAACGTAACAGCAAGCTGACGAAAGAACAAAAATAGATTGTTGCAAAGAAGAAAAATACTATTTAAACCTTGCTTGATATTCAGTGTAGACACATTAAGTTCCTGGATTTCAAAGCTACACAGTCAAGTGCATTCTGGTGTAATTAAGTTCCTAGAAAAAGTCAGAAAGCTTATTTACTTTTTTCCATTGGGAATCATTAACTACGAATTAAGAACCCCAGTCACATTACCAAGCCTGGTACAGGCTTGATAAACTAGCTAGCTACTGCAGCAAGGTCAGCATAGTCTGAAAGCACATCTAGATAGCTAAAGCCTATTAATATATTTTTTTAAGGAGTCTAAACACTTCCACAAAAAAAATCTGCTCTGCAGTGTGTGGTACCAATACCATTTTCTCTTTAGTGCAGAGGTATTCTCTCACTCCCCATTTTTTCAGATTCTAGATTCATATATGGCATTTGCACTTTTTCTCGTTACTCAACATAAACCTCAAAGACGACATGTCCTCTTTTTTGGCTTCCAAAGAAATTAGTTCCTTGAAGATACAGGGGATGTCCTTTTGCACAACAGTTAAAGAAAACCCCACTGAAAAAGCAGGAAAACGTTTAAGGGATTTTTTCAGTCAAGCTCTGATGTTAGCTGAGTCACCCACAATATTCTTAACACAAAACGTAGAAGGACATTCAAAAGGCAACATAGTCCAATTAGTTTAGTAAGAGCATTAATCTAACAGCTGACCACTCTCTGCTAGCCTGTATAAAAATAGGAACTTCCCAATTCAGTTCCCAGTGAATAGGTGTCTACCTCGCAGGCAAAAAAACCAAACCAAACCAAACCAAACCCAACCCAACCCTACCCCAAACCAAACTCAAACTAAACTTAACTTGTCAAATTGACATCCTTACTAGCAGCCTCAGCAGAAATAAAACCCTTGGAACTGAGTAAGCATGGAGGTTTCACCAGACTTATAACCTTCAGAAGTGGTTCCTCCACAAGGGAACTTAGCCCCAGCAGCAGGGGTAGGGACAAGCATGTCCCTGTCGTACTTCCCTCCGGTATGCTGGACGGCATTTCATCGCAGTTGTCAACTCAAACCCTCTCACCAGAGGAAAGAGTCACTTCAGAAAGGGGGTAGAGGGTGCGAGACCAAACCCCAAACCCTAACTGCCTGGTCAGAGAAGTCAAATAAAGGTTGCAGTGCCATTGGTTCCCTAAACTTGAAATTCTGTAAGCAACAGAATCCAGCAGTTTGAACAAATCAGATCTCTTCTGCCACCATATGCACTTACTGAAAAGGTAAAAAAAAACCTTGCTTTTTTTTAACATGGCAACTTAATGTCCACCTGGTGTGAAACATGAAACAGTGGTTACAGGAATCAGCCCCTGGTAAGGCTGGAAGACAGTAAGGCAGAAAGCCAGAAACATTATTTCTTACAGTTTCAGCAGCTCATTTCCCTGAAACGCATTAACTTTAACAGTAGCACACTGAGGGGCAGTTGAGATTTGGTAATGCAAATTTTGAAGCATTGAGAATTTGGCCTCCCTCAAGCTAGTGCACAGAGCAGAGCAGCACTGTGTCTTGTCAGGTGAAGCCTTGGCTTCCAGGGTTGGCCTACAAAAGAACAGAGCATCCCTCTGCCAAAGTTTGTTCCAGCCCAACGCCCACACAAACAAGCTACTTTTCTCATTAACACCCCATTTTCCCAGTTTTGAGGTTTCACAATGCAGAAGAATAGCACTGACATTTCAATAGCTAGATCCCAGCTAGCAAATGTCCTAAAATTACACGGCAGAGCTTACTAAAAAACCTCAATGTCAAAACTCAAAGTACATTCAGTTTAAAGACACCCTTGGGGGGATTTTATACTAACTACTTTCTATTTCAGACTATTCACTTTAAGCTCAACCAGCAATGCTTCACCACTCATCCAGGAAAACTCCCCTCTCTGCCACCCAATCTCAATCAACCTGCCAAATTAATTATCACCCTGCATTTGTCTATTGCTAAGAGGGGGGAAAAAAGCAAATACATGAACGTAGCAGTGACCCGAGCAAAAATGAATCCTCTGAAACAGAACTAATTAAATCAGTTCAGTGATCTTCCAGCACGACATATTTCACCCACCCCTTCCCTAGGCAGCCCAGTTCCTGTGTCTCCTCCAAGTGTCCTCGGCAGGGCGCTCACAAGGGGCTCAGATGTCTATCCAGCAGCAAACTAGGGACCTTTTCTACTCATTCTTCTAGTCACATGGTTTAAAATAAAGAAATAAAACAACTGTTACAGAAAATTCACCACGATAATTTCACATTGACATTTACATGCAAATTCCTGGCGAGAAAATATGTGTTTCAGCCAGACAGCAGTAAGACTTGATTACCTACCTCAAATTTACAGGACCACAGACACCAAACTTTAGTGCTTCACCGGCTCTAGCAAACAGGCAGAGTTCAGGGCAAGGCTTCCCTTTTGATACCTCAGTCAGGCCTTACAGCGGAGCTGGCAGGACTAACTCATAGAGAAATTACAGGATTTGTGGATTTTAAATCACTGCCATGAGTCAGACACCAAACACTGTGCTAACTGCGCTCCTAACCCAGCGAGTACATGTGCACACGTGACCACAGCATCGGTGACCCTGCTGACTCAAATAGGACTAGTGTGAGGAAGCAAGTTACACATGCGCTTTAGACTTCTCTGTCCTACAATTTTGTGTGACAAACTAGCTGAAATGCACGCAAAAATGCATTTGGGCCATAAATTTACCTCCTGCTGGAAATGGCATCATTTTCATTGCAGTCACGCTGTCAGACAATGTGTGAACTTCTGTACCAGCTCATGATAATGGTGTGCTCCTGCATGAGAATACTGAAAACTATAGGTGTAAGACTGCAACAGAAACACTGACCTCTCCTCTCTCAGTGCACTTCACTTTCCATCACTTCTCTCTTTATGCAGAATGCATTCAGAGCAAGAGCAGAAAAAGAAAAGCCCTTCAAATAGGGCAAGAATTGTGGGGTGACAGGCCCACTTGAGAAAAAAAAGGCACTGAAGCGAGATCTCTCTTTACCGGGGTGTTCAAATCTAAAGTCAATTCCACCTTGCTCTCCTCTCTATAGGATTTTGCTTACGGTCATTGCTTCCTTAGATGGAAGGCAAATTATGAATGGACATCAGGACTGAAAGGTACTGAAATCTGGATGCCTGTGTAGGATCCCTGTCAAGTTAGGTAAAGCTTCAGGCGCAGGAGCCCTGACAGTGTCCTCTTCGATAACAGTGCACAGGAAAAGAAAAAGACCCAGAGGCAGGACTCTGAGTAATCTCTAGGTAGGTGCCTACACCGGCAAGTCTCTCATTCGCACCCATCTGCTCCTCCAAATCACACACACACGCTGTCACATGTGCTTTTCCCCATCTGGATTGCAGAGATATAAACAGGCAAGAGCCAGGAAGATGAATACTCGGCTTGTGCTTTACAGGGGGGAATCAGCAGTGAGCTTCATTCCCTCTAACAGCAGTAATTTCAGTAGAGGCTTCTAGAAGTGAAAGTAAAACCAGATTTTTGACAATGGCTACAGGTTTTTCCATGATTTGAAATCCTGTCTTTCAAACCAGTATGACTCTCTAAAAGCTTTACTTCTGAGATTTTATTTTTAAAGTAATAAAACCACACAAATTGTCTTAGAGGGATATCATAAAATACATTCCCCTGCAAGATCATCTGCCAACATTTAACACCACATGGTCACCCAAATCTTATTTCCATAGCATCACAGTACCGCTAACAGCAAACCCAGAGCCCACAAAAGGCGCGGTCTCTATCATGGTGTAAAGGATGCACAGAATATATCCTATTCAGGAATGTCATGGTGCAAATGTATATACCAGGTCTCATTTTAGAGTGAGAAGGAAAAAGGCAGAGCAGGGTAGAGGAAAGAGAAGCCTATTCTGGAAGGCCTAACCTTGAAGGCGTAGGCTTCAGAGACTGGCTGTCCTATCCCCTCTGTTTTAGGACCTCAGCTTTAGTTCAGTTAAACTGAGTCACATAAAAGCTGCTAAAACATTCTCTGGAAGGAGAATCTTCCTTTGAAAATATGTCATTTTGACTTATCTGCCTTTTAGAAACAGGTTTCAAAAAAACTAAGTAGCATTTCTGTGGTAATTAAAAAAAAAATAAATTTGTGTGTCATAAAGGACCATCCATCCAAAACAGAAATATCTGAAATTTGCTTTCTTTTATACAAGCAACTACTTTCCCCTACACCACTGGTCTTTTTTTTCCAAAAATTTTATTCCTTACATAATCTACCTTTATATGTTGCTGAAATATGCTTCTAAAACAAACTTGATCTAAGGAAACTAGTATTTCCTCTTATTAGCTGTTCAGCACTCCCTCAGAAATAAGAGCCTTCCTTTCTATTAATCTCTTTACAATGTCTTCAGTACCTTTCTTTTTTGCTGAAAAAGTAATTTAAGTTCCTTTTTCCAGTGTCTCAAACATTTTTTCTTCCATGTTCTTCTGTTCAGCTTGTGTAAAAATGCTATTTCGATGCAGCAGAAGGGTTATTTTAGTAGACACTAGTACATATCACTTGAACCAGGAAAGTCCAGGTGGAAAGGTATTTATATTTCTAGCTACCAAAACAAAAAAAAAACAACCCACTGCTTGGTGCTAAACAGCTGTGTGAATCTGGTCCCATGACTATGAAAAAGAGATGTCCACATTTGTATTGATTACAGATACAATCCCGATCTCCTAGTGCTACCAACAACATTTTCATCAATTCAGCATGGCTTGGATGTTGTCCTTTGTTTTTCCTCTTATGCCTGGCAACGAGCCTGGTCTTCCAGGAGACACAGTCAAACACAATTAGTCTTAAGTCTCTGTAGGATGGCTTTGAGTCTCTCCCTGCTGTTATATATCAGCTGTAAATCAGAGAAATCTTAGTAGTAACCACTTCTAACGCACTTATTTCCAGACCTCTATACAAATTTGTACAGTTGGACAGGACCTTTGTGAAAGAAAAGAAAATAATAAAAATTTTATTTATCCTTATTTCACAGATGGAGAACTTAGGCATTTACCCAGCATGGTACTGCACAACGGGGAATAGAAACTAAGTATCTTCATTTCATGGGATCAGACCATAGGCTTCATTTTGATCAGCTATTTATGTCCAAGTTCTTTTTGAGGGGAGTCGAGGGCATACACCAGGGGACAGAATTATTCTGGTTTTCAGCTGCCAGGCGATCTTATCGCTCCTTCTGAAAACGAACTGTTCAGCCCTCTAAATATCAGAAAGAGAACAGGCTACAAATATCAACAACGTTCTTTTTTAAGAAAGCACTACAGTGAATCAGGAAAGATAGGGATCCTAAAAAGATTCAAAAATAGTGAAAGTTTTCCCCCTGTATCTGCAGCCAAACACTCGGGCAATCCTCTTTACTCAGTTATGAGGATTTTAGCTAGAGAAGATGACTTGAAGAAAGTGAAAAATCAACAGCTGTGCCCCAGACCTGAACTGAACCCTCCCTGAGTTTTAAATACAATGAGTTCACTTCAGCTCCTCACGTGAATGCAGAGAAGAACAGCAAAAGGAAGGGACAAAAAGCCAAAATGCCAGGAGGAAAGAAGTGTTCTCATGAAGCTTTCTGATTTATTCATCAAGATCAAGTGATTGAGGTGAGTGAGGCATCTGTGGCATGAAAGGGTTCACCACAAAAGAGTTCCATGAATTGGATAATATTTTCTTGAAGAGAGAAAAATTGCACATGGAAGACACTTGTAATTTTTCCATGTAATTCCTTTTCCAGAAAGAGAAATCATAGATAATAGCAGCTTACCTACTTTATTAGTATCAAGACCCATATTCCACAAGTATGTGCTAGGAGATAAGTAGTTGCATACTGAACGCCTGTCTCTCTTTGGCCTTCTCAGTGGGTCCCTTTATCAGGACAAAGCTTCCTTGAAGGGGAACCAAGGCCACCAACAACCTTGGTTCAGGTAAGAGCAACAGAGGCTTAGAAACAGGTGCTTTATGAACTTGAGAGAGAAGAGGAAAAAAATACCTTCCCTTCTCATACCTAAATATAGAATACTAAAAAAAAATGTATATAACCTAAATATTTTTCCTAACCTAATACTTTACTTCCCACACATCTGCTCTGCTTCCCCCCAACACACACTGTGTGGCCCTAGAATCTGCATTTTCATTTGTTTTCAGGAAAAGACAGTTCATGTTAAAACACCCGTGCTGGTTAACGAGAAAGTCGAAAAGTTCAAGGCAGATTGAGGAGCTGCCTACTTGCAGCCAGTCTGAGGAGAGGAAATTCAGTTCTTACGAAGGAGCCACCCAAAAGTGAGTATTCGTGGTGAAGAGAAAATTTCCTTTCTCAGTCGCAGTCTGGAGTGTGACACCTGAGGAAGAGATGGCCACGAAGGGCAACAGGCGCTCCCAGGCAACACCCCACTAAATGCTTGTTAACAGCACACTTTGTTGGCCCTGGGACTAAAAAGTGGGCTTCAGCCTCCATATGCACAACACTACCAGCATCTTCCATAATATTAAATACACAGGATCAATTCACATGGGGATGGAAACACAGGTAGTGCCCACACACAGAACTAACGCTAAGTTGAAAACATTTGGAACCCCTTATGACGACAGTACTAAATATTCTTATTGTAATGTACACACAAGCTGATTTTCTGCAGTTGTACAGATCAAATCTGAAGTGACAATACTTCTTACAGCATTTCAAGTTTTCTTAGAAATTTGAGTTCCTGGAATCTGAGTTGTAGGAAAAGAAAATTAAAAAAAATAGTAATTAAAAAAAATATTTCTCTAAGAGTGAAAGGCTGCTTCTAACTACCAGGACAGTGAGAGGGGAGTTGGAACTAAATACAAAGATTGAAAACTGAGGATCTGTGGCTGATCCGTGTTCTCCAGAACACAGAGGGCTGCCCCTGCGTTGGTGGGAAAGCTGCTGAAGGGCAAACCTCAGCTCTGCGTGATATCAAAAGCCAGAAGAGTAGATAGGGTAAAACACAATAAACAAGCTGCATCTTTCCACTCTGTGAGGAGGATGGGCAGGACAGAACAAAATGCCAGAACTAAAGCAAGCGATTCCTAAAAATAACTTTATCTCTCTCTCTTTATCTCAAGGGCCAAATTATCTCAGTTGCTACTTGAGAAGACTAGGCAATGCCAGCATCAGAAAGGTCAGAAAGCATGTGAAAATTTACCCAGTAGCTTATCCACTGCCTAAGTATCTGTTATTGCAACAGCACATATTACCATGAAAATTCAGCAGCACAAATACATTCTAAGTCTTTATTTTAATAGTATGAGTGTTACAAGTGCACTACCTGGATACCATAGCTCTAAAGTATTCACATACTAATACTGTTAAAATTTATTTTATTCAATGAAAAAGAGTTCTGATTATTTATTTAAAAGTGCTTTCAGACTGATAAGAAGCATCTTGTAGAGATACAAATACCACATGCCCAGATTGCAGAGAGCACCTGCCTATAAACAAATAACACAATCACTTGAACTGACTGCATAAATTAAAACGAGGTTTCTTCAAAATGTAACAAACTGAATTTGATAAAGACTTTGTTTTGAGTGCAAGTACTGAAAGGGAAAAAAAGTTATTTGTAAGACATCAATATCTAGGGACAATAGCATTTCAGTTTTGTTTTACTACAGAGTGATGAAATTAAAATTTGAAAAGGAAAAAAAATACCAAAACTTAAGAAAAAAATTCCTACTACTGCTTCAAGCTCTAAAGGGTTTACTGACCCAAATCAGCTTTTCTGCTGTTGTGCTAAAGACACTTCATTCACAGGGTTTCTCAAAAGACTCAGGCTGCTTCTGCCTAAGAAAAAAAAACAAACAACAAAAAAAATGCTGCATTTGAAACTCTTTCCTGAAATGCCTCTGCGGTCCTCCTTCTTGCAATTCTGGTCACTGAGTGGCTCTCGATTTAGAAAGTGGCTATATTTTCTGACCTTATAGGCCAGTCAATCTTTCTATGGTCAAAGCACACGAGATGCACGTATGGGAGGGCGCAGGAGAGAAGGAGCCAGGAGAGGTTCACAAGTAGGAGCTGGCAGCAGCTCTCTGGGCAGCCTGGTGCCCCACCAGGGATGCCCCACAAGGCTATGACTGCTCAGGTGCTGGAAAACTTGGGGTGCTGAAGCCTGTTTTCCCTCCTCCCCCTGCTTTCAGCTCTGCATCAGCCCAGAGTAGCCCAGATGTCGCGAGTACCTGGGACACAGGAGCAGGTCAAGCTCTTTGTGAGCTGCTTGAGAAGGATGCTAAGGCCACTGCTTGCACCCAGCAAAAAGGCCCCGTGGGTGGAGAATGGTAAAGAAACACTTATAAACAGCAAACCTGTAAAGGACAAAGGACCTAGCAGTTTTCACAGGATATAGACGTCAGAGAGCAAAGACAGAATGAGGTCAGAGTTTGATCTACAACCTGGGGAGCACAGCAAGTTGTATCTAGGCCAACAATTTGCTGTAATCTTGTGACTTAATGGGAGGCAGAGGGAGAAGAGGGAATATCCTTGGAGCTCATACAGACACCAAGCAATGCGTGCTTAAAAGCAGACTAGACTTTAACCACTCCAAACTGCAGCACAAGCATTTCAGCTCATGGGCTGGCACTGCCTGTCACACAGCAACGATGTGGTGCACAACGAGTTTGGAATTATGTTCGCGTGTTCTCCTATTTGTGATTCCCATCTCACCAGCTATCTTCTGCCAGGACAGCATCAGCTGCATGTCCTCCCATGCGCAGTCTCACCTCTGCTTGGGGACCCAGGTCTAAAACAGATTCCTTCCCTTTAGTCTTCACAGCTGGGATGGGCCAAATATAGCTGTGGTTATTCCTGGAGGAGTCTTTAATTTTCATTACCGTCCAAGTTAATTTCCTAGTAGGAGGAGGTTGGAAGCAGGATGTCAACTTCTTGGAATAAAGAACGAAAAAATTCCAACCAAACAACAAACACAAACCAAAAATGGGCTGGGCTAAGAACATGGCAAATAGATGGCTGTTTTTGTTTTGCTGTGTGTAGGGGAGTCATAGGTCCAGGATTTCATAACACAGAGGAATTTAACTTTTATGAGTATCAGCAGAAAGCCTTTCTAATGCTTATATACCAACTTTGAGCCAAACACATCCTGTGTCCCTCACACACTTTTGATACCCTGGCTACTCTGGCTCAATGCCAGCCCACCCTGAGCAGCCGCGAGCGCTTCACCCAGCTGGACACAGCACCGGCTCTAATTAGATGATCTTTTGAGGTCCCTTCCAAGCCCTAACATTTGTGATTCTGCGTAATGCAAACTTGCAGATGAGTGCCACGTTGTAAAGACTTCTGTACCGTAAAAGCACAGACTCCCTCCCTGATTGACGTGGGGCAGGGGGATTAAGCATTTGTACAGGGAGGTAGACTCACAGGGAGGAAACACATTTCGTCTCCAGCTCTTAAGAGGAGCGTGGAGTCTTCTGACTCGCAAACTACTATTTAATACATACCTCACAGATACCAGTCTACATTTAATCACAATGAAGGGAATCTCTGCAAAAAGAGATGATTACTAAGTAATACTCATGGACAACATCAGGCTAAGTGAAATCTCCACGATCCAACAGGGATAGCACTGGGCATGCCAGTCCACTGTGAGCCTTCTGCTGTTGCTTCAAAGAGGACAAGAAAATATCAGGAGGGACAGACAGGGCATACAGTTGATACACCTAACTGTTCAATGAACGGAAAAGTGTTCACTGTTTTTAGGGAGGGGGCTCGTTTTTTTAAAGAGCACACTGCTACTAAGGGATGCAAAATCCATCCATAAATTAAGCAAGCGAGCAAGAAACAGTGATTAATTGGCCAATTTAGCTGCTCCAATCTTCTTCTCCAACCTCTTCTAATTGTCTCTGAGTCCCTGTAAGAACAACAGTTAGCAGTAAATTTGCTTTAGAGAATTGACCCATGGGACTAGCTCTACCAGGGTGCAGTTAATTCATGCTTTTTGTCGGATCCTGGCCGAGACCAGAAGAAAAAGCCTATCCCACTGACAGGATAGAAAATAGACTGAAGACAATAATGGCTCCTTCACTTAACAAGATGAAAAGCCTCTATTAAGAAAAAATCCAAGACACAGTTGCACTGTGACTCAGTTGTACACAGTCATCTGCTTGGTTCATGGAGTGCATAAGGCATCACCCATGCTCAGCACACCCGGCCATTCTGCCTTTTGCTCCGGGTTCTCCACTGCTTGTGTAGGGCACCCCACTCTCTTCAAGATAAAGATAAAAAGCACCCTGCATGTCACTTGTGATGCACCAGAACTTGAAATAATATCCACCAAAACTCAGCACTTTCATCAGCAAGCACAAAGGAACAAAGTAGTTTAAATGCAACCTATCAAGTCCTTTTATCATTACGCAGGATGTTTCTACCACAGGACAGATAAAGCTAAGGAAACTAAAATACAAGATTTTTCTTTTTAAAAAAGAAGAAAGTTGTTCTACTGTCAAGGATTTTTGTGAACACAAATATTTTGTGTGTGTGTATTTCAGACAGTCATAGATTTAACTATGGGAACCTGAGACAGGGAGGACGTATGAGACAAGAAGTTAACTCATATCTTGAGGAGTCAGGAAATGAAGTGAAAAGACGAGCCCAGATGTCTTTTTAGCTCTTGTCTTTTTAAATTTCATTAGCATTTCTCCTTAGCTGTAAGTATATACTTTCAGTTTTTGCCTCAAAAAATGCATTCCCAAACAAACTCTTGACTGCTGAAAAGCTGCACCAAGGTGACTATGTACTGCTGGAGAATTTTTATAGCCCTAAGAGGACACAATTAGTAGAGCAACAGCTCAGCCTTCTGCATCCAAAGTGTCCATTTGTCACTGAATGCAGTTGCAAAAAGCCAGAAAAACAACTCACTGCATTTTAGAATATGAATTTCCCAACGCAAGGGCTACGCTCTTATACTCTGCATATGACATGGGGGTTGGGTGGTATTGACACAGTTAGCTCAGTCAGTTAGAGTGTGGTGCTGCTAACACCACAGTCATGGGTTCGATCCTTGTTCGGTCCCCATGTGCTGCCTGATCTAGTTGAGAGGCGTCCCTGCCCATGACAGGGAGGTTGGACTAGATGATCTCTAAGGTCCCTTCCAGTCTATGCCATTCTATGATTCTATGATTCTACGATTCTATGGAACATTCCTCAAGCCAAAACTCAGTTTGACTGCAAGTTCTCTGGGGTGGAGGAAAGCATCTTTTTGTCCTGCTTTTATGCAGCTTCCAGAACAAGAGGGCCAGAGCCCCAACTGGAAATCTTAAGGGCTATTGTCCTGTAAATAACAAAATCCCAAACCAGCAGTTATATTCAACCAAAAATCTCTCTGGCTACCACTGTAAATACAGATTTAACTAATCTGTCAGCCTGAAAGACTAACAAAGGTCAAAGATCATCATTTAAAGTACCAGTTATTCTAGTAACTGATAGAGGAAGAGCATGACTGTGCAGCTTCTAAATCAGACCAGATGCCTAGATCTAGGAAAAGCTTATTATGGAGATTGGTAGGCTGCAAGGGAAAGAAAAAAAAGTTTTTAAAAACCCACTTAAATAGCAACACTCCTTGAAAACAACCATGCTTATATTATCCTGTAATAATAAACTAACATAGCAAAAAGCAAGCAAGCAAACAAATCTGGCTATCTAAATGAGAAAAAAAAGAATCCCCTCAAACCAGGCAATATTGAGTCTATTCTGAGAATGTTCTCAAGAATAAAACTTCCTTCTCATAACAGAAACAATTGGTCCTGACAAACTTACTTCATTTTATATAAGAAACAGATTTGAATCTAGGCAGTTACAGCAGAATAACTCCAGTCGGAGAAATCTAAGGAAAAAATAATATTGTTATCAAGTTTCCTCTTCTCGGACTCCTCAACCTAAGGACTGATTAGGATTTAAAAAAAAAATTTAAACAACAATATGATGAAAAAGAAGGCCATGCCCCTGGCATATGGTATTATAAACACAGGGAAGTGCCAGTATAAACCTTTATCGGGAGACTGGGTTCTTTGTCAAGCCATACCTTTCTTCCAAAACATCCTTGCTGCCATATGTCTGCATCTCGCCAGCTGCAGACCTAATAAGAGACTTCTTATTCATTCCGTATAATGTTTTACAGGTTTGCCATGGGGGTCACTCGCTGTGAGTCATTTACGTCACAACCCCAACAGCCTCAGAGCTGATGGGAGCCAAGAAAAGTAGGTTGGCGGAGGGGAGCAGAGGGGGGCAAGAGGAAACGGCACATCAGGCTTGGAGCTCTACGATTCTGTCTCCTCACTGGCGTGCTGAAAACTGGGCTTATCTAACTTGCTCCTCTGCTCAGAGGGGCACTGGGGCCCTCCTGCTGTTTTTACACTTAGGATAAAGGGGGAAATTAAATATATGTATTTAGATGAAGGCTGCTGAAAGATTTTTGTTCCCCCTACTCTTGCTCTACACCTCATTATTTGTGATAACTCCGCAGTTCTACAAAGCTAACCACCAGTTTGGGCTTTTCTCCATCGGTTTTTGCAACCTTTCTTGAATATTTCGTGCATTTATAGAATGCAAATGAAAGATATGTCCTGCATGTGATACAGCGAGTGTAGGCACTTATCTGAGGAGAAATAGAGCTAGCTGTCTGGTGAAGTCTTTTTTTTTTAAAGGAAAAACTGCTACCCCATCCTCACAATTTACCACCCTGATCTGGCTCTCCGTAGCGTTTTCAGGTTTTGTTTTGGTTTCAAATTGTCATACACTAATTGTAGTGAAAATGGCTTTTCAAATCTGTGTGTTATTACAGTGCTGGACCCATGAGAAGTGAAAAACACTACAGTGAAATCTAAAAAGGCAAAGAACCAAATATGGAGCTGTGACCGGAGTGACTAGCATGCATGTCTCTTCCATCTGCCCACAGTCCTGGAGGCAGGGAATTATTTGCCTTACCCCCTCACTCCCTTTCCCATAAACAGAGAATGACAGAGGTAGGTGGAAAAACGTGGGAAAGGTAGAAATTTGCTCTTTTTGCTGCTGGAATAATTTGCTCATTTAATGGCCAATGAGCTGAGCATTTAATGATCTGGTCCTGCCCGCTTGATTCAGAGCCCTGCCAACAAATTTGTGCACTGCAGGCAGCAAAGCTGCCATGTAGTCACACAATAAACAATGAACAACAAAGGTTGCATCTTTTAATTGTCCATTTCTAGGCAAGTCAACACTTGAAGAATATTTTGTTTTAAGTGCACGTATTCTGTTGGTGTACAACTGAAAGGGGAGGGGGCACTCTTGAAACATATTCAGTTCCTGCCCAATTAAGTTGAGGCTTTTGCTTTTCTTTCTGTCTGACTTGGGGGATAGGAAGCTTTTTACTTCAGTATTACTCCATCCTTTTAAAGGTTTCAAACTCTGAATAAGTGTGAAGGCCACAGGAACTTGAGCCTTCCTCAGATGATCACTTTTTTCTTTTTTTTCCTCTTCTTTTTTTCAATGCTAGTAAGTCACTAACAAGGCAGAACATTTGATTTAGTAAGGAAACAGCTGCAAGGGAAAGTGACTTGGAAAAGACGAGACAGTTATTTCCATGGGAATTTTAACAGCTACAAGAGTTTGCTAAAATCTTCAACATTTAAATATTTTTGTTTGGGTTTTTTTGTTTGCTAAAATCATCAACATTTAAATGTTTTGGGTTTGGTTGGGGTTTTTTTTTCAGACTAAAGACAGCAGGTTTCTATGTTCCTATATGTCACCTGATTCCTACAGAGCCATGATTTGAAAATGCACATCAGAATATAGCGTACTTTAAGAGCTCCAAGTCAAGTCACATAGCCATAAGAGAACTGCAATTTACACTTCCAAAATACTAGTCTTCCAGACTGCTAACAAAACTTAGAACATCAACAAGGACAGCAGGTGAAAGCAATAAAAAATGAAGTAAAAGATTCTGAAAGACTAGTTTAAATAATTTTCTTTGTGAGCTATAAATGCAGCATCTCCGTAAGCGCAACAGAACCCTTTGCATGTCCCTCTACCTGCAGCCTCTGTACAAGTGGAGAGAGGTGGAGGAGCAAAGCACTCTGGGCAGATCCAGAGAGACATTTATGAATTCAAGAAAGCCTGTCACTGGAGAAATACAGATAATTTAAGGCCAGTAATCCCTAATCAAGACTGCAAATAGCACTTCAGAGCTCTGACGCATTTTAGAGTGGCATGTTAAAATTAGCATTATGAGCACTGAAACTACAGTAGCTCTGCTGGGAGTCCTGTTAATGAATGTACAGGAAGTGTAATACTGGAGTCTTGTGGCACATACAGACACACACACACGCTCCTGTCAGCTAACCTATAAACATTATATGCACTAAATCCAAAGTCACGGTCCTAGTCTATTTTTTGCCATTCTTCCCACAAGAGCAACTAAAAATAGGCCCATGAGAACTATGCATGGGACTCTACTCTTCAAATGTTTAACTCTTGCAGCAAAAATTGCCTATCACTGTTTTTGAGGGGATTCTTCAAGGAGTTTGCATTATATATATGTATATATGAGAGATATATACGTAAACAGATATGTGTACACACATACACACACACACAGAGCTACTGATAACCCAAGAAATTGTGGGTGCACACTACTGTCTACTTCCATATATGTCCAATGTTTATTTATGTATTACTTATCATCAGGATAAAAATTAAGACCTGGAGAAAATGGGGTCATGACATCATGCAGCAGTGAAGTCTTACTCAGATGCACAGGGAAGGAAAAACAAAAAAACCCCAAACAACCCAACTCTTGAAGAATCACCGCTGTGCAATCAAGCAAGGTCATGCATCCCAGGGTCAAAGAATCTTGCTGATACACTGGAAAAAGGAAGAGCTGTTAAAATAAAAAGATATGTCAGTAAAAGGAATCCCACATCACTTTGTGTATGTGGCACCTGCTGTCTCTGCTACGAGACATTTTCGATGCAGTAGGCAAGGCAACTGAATTGTAGGACTACCCTCAAAAGCTGCAAGTGCCAAACAGGCACAAAAGTATGCTAAAACCAGCAAACCTCCAGATAATCTTCCCGTCGCTACACCTCAGCCATCAGAAAGGGCACGTGCAGTCTCTGGCTGCAGCAGGCTCAGGGGAGCAGACGGCAGCACTCCGAGGTTCTGTGGGCTCGGGAACACGCAGTGCTGCACCTTCCAGTGGGGAAAAAAAATGTTGGGAGACACCAAGCAGGCTAAATTGACTTCCTCGAAGCCTAAGATGTTTCTTTTCAGGGGCCAGCACTTCAAAGAAAAGAACCACTAGATTTCTGCAGCAATGCTTGGCCCTAAAATGGCTTGAAAGACTTCCTGAACCTTGGTGAGAAATCGCTGAGTGTTTACCTCAGTCTTCCACCACAGACTCCAGTTTTACCTCACGTCATTCATTAACAGCAGTACTTTGTGCTTATAGACTGCCACATTGCTTCTTCATAGATTTTAAAATGCCTTTGAGGATGAGGCTAAGCAGTCTTATCTCCTTGGTAAAATACAAAAAAAACAGAGGTAAAAAGTCTCATTGTCTTCTGCTGTGAAAACTGAGTCACTGCCGGGAAACAAGCCTGAGTGGTTCAGCTCCAGAGTCTTGCAAGTGACTGTAAAGTGGTCATGAGAAACTGAGAGGGGAGGGGATGAACAGGGGCACAGGAAAGTTGGAAATCCATGGTAGAACTTGGCAAGGAACCAGGATGAGCCAGGTCACAGTGGGAACCATGATACAGATGGCAGGATGGAGTAAGGACATGTAGATTGGGATCTTCAACAAAATATGCCACCGGTGAGCTCCCTAACAGTGAGAACAGTCCAGAGACCACAATCAAAGATTAGAAATCTGAGCCAGGGAAAAGACTCGTAAGATGCAGCAGGAGCGATACTTGGACGTAACATGCCAAAGCACGCACCCAACAGAGTGCACACACATTTCAAACTCAGGCTAGGACATATGGCCCTCTTATGGCCAAAAAGCAGTTAGAAATCCAATCTCTCTGAATTAATGTTTCACCTGAATAAGGCAAACCTTAGGAATCACCAAAAAAAATCAATAATGAAAAATAGAGGCTACAGACAATGAAAAATCCACAGGGAGATCTTGAACTCATAAGTCCAATTTTACTACTCTCTTTCTTCTGTTGCACAGCATAGAGCTTAACGAAGTGGTCACAAAATATTTCATTGCAGTTCTATCTCATTTGGCACACAGAATGGGTGCTGCCTACAAATGCTTTTGAATAAGCAGCTGCATTTTCTTAAGTACATATAGCACTGAAATTTCTTTACTCAAGCTATGGAAATTCTCCTGTACTATTTTTCTGGGAGCCTTTAACATTCATCATCACAGTATCAGAAAGCTTCAGAAATACTTATTTGAATAAGACCTCCTTAAGGAAGAGAGTGCTAAGACAAAGTGTGTAAGGTCAAATACATCTACTAATTTGAAAGGCACAGTATGAGAAAACTGAGGCTCATTTCTGAGAATTTTTCATATTTTATAATGCTTTCCATATTCAAAACAGTTCCAGTTGATCTCTGGAAGCATTCAGTAAATAAGATAAGGAGTCAAGCAGTCATAAAAACAGGAGCTCACTTACAAGAATTTGGATTTTAAACAAATTATCTAGTACTGCGCAGAAAGTCAGCATTCTAGGACATCATTCACTGATCTTAATCATGAAATTTTTCCTTTTACAATCTCCTGACTCATTCTCGAAATACATTCTGGCATTCTCAGAAATGTGATCTAAGAAAATACTGCTTCCCTCAGTAGAGAGCACAGATTTACACCCAGAACAGGTTTGTTCTGTGCAATGACTGGATCAGGGAACGGATAGAAAAAGCAATACACAGAGATGTATAGGAAATATATATTATTTTAAAGGCTTAGGAGATGAGGCGAACATGAAGGGAACAATGCAACATAGGCTAGTCAAGCTCATGCAGGCTCCTGTAATTTTAGCCTTCTCCTTATTTCTGAAAACTCAATAAATCCTCTTACAGTGTTTTCCAGTGGAGCTTTATGAGGTATACAGTCAGAAAAGTGAAACCTGTCTTCATTTCTGCTTCAAGTTTCATGAATATTTAAAAGATGCAGCAAGTGAAATCATCCAGTGTGAACAGGCTCAGAAATTGTGTCTCGTTAAAGTATAATAAAAAATTATTTAGGCTCAGTTTTATTTATTTTTTTTCAGTTATGTAAGAGAGCTTCCATTTACTTGATTCAGTAGAAACATTAGTCTCTATCTAAAAGAAGAAATCAACCCTTCAATCATAAGCTTGGGTAACCACCTGCTGTCTTTAAGAGGAGGAAGAAAAAAAAGGTTAAATACTTCTCCTAGATTGTTAATGTACTCTGCATTTAAGACCAATATTACTTTGCTAACAATCTATTTTCCTGGGACCTTGTTCTTTAACTTAATAATCTGGAAACTTGAGCTTTCAATAGTGTTGTTCCAAATGGGTTTTTCTGACATGAACTGCTATTTAGTTATTGGTGCATCTATGTAATTTACTTCCTTTCGGAAGAAAAGAAAAAAAAGTGAGAAATAACATTACAATGGAGCCTGACTAAAGGTGAATGGGGACTTGCATTTTAGGCTTCTGCTTTATCAGATGTCTAATTTAAGGGAGGATGCTGATGTTTGTGCTCAGGTTAGGGAAAAGATGCAGAGAATCACAGAATTGTCAGGGTTGGAAGGGACCTTAAAGATCATCTAGTTCCAACCCCCCTGCCATGGGCAGGAACATCTCCCACTAGATCAGGTTGCCCAGAACCCCATCCAGCCTGGCCTAATGAATATTTGAAGTCCAACTGATACAGCAGCAGTTAGCTGAGTTTGTAGGGACAGTAAAAACAAGACAGGTCTCAAAGTCAATGTGCTTCTTAAGCCCTCAGACAAGTGACTGTTCCCCCCTCATTCACAGAGGATTTTGGGGTTTTGGTTGTTGTTTTGTTGGGTTTTTTATCTCTAGCAAACAAGTCTGTAAAGCTGAATATTTACATAATCTGAGTTCCAAGAAGGAAAACTGCAAAATATTAAAACAACTAATTACAAAGACGAACTTTATATTGAAACATAAAACCTTCCTGCAACAGCCCTACTGCTTACAGTAGCTCTAGTGACCTGGTCAACATGAAGAAATCTGCTTTTTTAAAATATGAACAGATTTATACCCCCTATAAGTTTTTTTTTTAACTATAAAAAGCTCTCAGAGTTGAGTTTAAATCAGCTTTTACTTTGTCCTGGGTTTCAAAGACTAATTGTATATACCAATGCACATTCAGCAGAAAACAAATACTTACTATAAGCATATTTCAAAAAAAAAAAAAAAAGCTTCTTCGAAAACATACAGATCTTTGGCTACATATCCTTCGATGCCCAGAATTACCTATGTCTAAAAATTAAATTCTATCAAAAAATAAAGATGCTTTTAAAACCAAACACAATAATTTACCTCATTCTCCTTGCTCCAAAGCAAAATAGTTAAATTAAACTCCACAGAATTTTACTGGCTCACTCTGGACTGTAAATACAGAAACATCAGTGCTCCATGATTGCTTTCTCCTTCTCTATGCATAAGGGGGACCCATGTTCAGATTTCAATTGTGTCCTCATCTTTTTCTCCCAAAGGAATAAGTAAATAAGGAGAAATGCTAGAGTTGGACAAAGGACAGAGAGCTCCATGTGAGAAGCCTGGGGAACAGGCAGCATGTTTCCCTGGTTTCAGAAGGTCCTTTGGTGGCCCTTTGATGCATTCCCTGATGACCTGACAACTGTGAGGAGGAAGGTCACTTTCCTCATCTGAGCTGCAGCTCTTCATGGGGTGCAGAGAAAAACGACCATAAGGAGAGGTAGGAAGGTTGGCTTTTGAGCCAAAGAGCTGAGGAAGGGCTGGCCAAGCAAACTGCTCCATCCTCACTGCTGCCTCCAACTCCCTCCTCATGGCTGAAGCCAGAGCAGAAGCCCCCCTCCCCATGCCTCTTCTTGAAAGGTGAGGAAAGACAGTGGAGAGAAAGATTGGGCAGAAATTTGTCCTGCTTGTCCCTCCTCCATCCCTACCTGGGCCAAGCTCTAGCAGGAAGCAGAGAACAGGAAAAGTGAATAAATATCTCACTTTTTTTTTTTACTACAATTTTATTTAGACCTCTAGCTTTCTTTCTGCTCTCCTTTGGACAGCTTGAAATAGTAAAAATAAATTAAGCAGTAACTTTTGACTTATTGCCATGGGCACAGAGATGGCACAGAAGTCACATCTGGGTCACCACAGTCAGCTTGCACATTTTAACATAAATTGCAGTGTATTCTACAACATGAAAAAGCTGCTAATTTGCTCAGGAGAGGCCATGCAAAATTATTTCCTTACATGGGTCAATGACAAGACTGTAATAAAAGACACAAAAGGCCTCGACTCCTGATAATTATGAATTCAGTGGAGAAACATGGATTTTCTGAAAGGCAGGAAAATCTCTCCATGCTGAAGGCACACAGCATTTTATTTTCCTGCAGAGGCTGCAGCAGGTGAGGACAGCAGAGCTGCAGTAATCTTCTAAAGACTGTTTTAAGGTTTTTCCAATGAATTGCCTTGTGCTGGTGAGAGAGAAAAAAAATAAAAAAACACACTGCAAAACAAAACCCAGAAAAGAATCCAAAGCAGCCAACTTTGCATCAGTACCTCTGCTGTGAAGAGAAGTCATACTTTCCAAAGTCAACATTTTTCTTCCCTCTCTGGTTTGGGGGAGCAAAAGAGAATTTATCAAGAGTTTACAAACCAAAGCAAGACAAAGTTGAATGGTTTTTACTTTCATCTACTCAGTGACAAACATAGCCTATAAAAAGCCCTTCATTTCTTTTGTCCAGGTCTGAAGTTGGTTGAGACAGAGATCTGAAGACGCCACTTCCACATTTTTTTTTCATTACATCACTAAATACGACTCTACAAGCAAAGGAGCCTACATGATGCAAGCTAAAGCTCTCTGTAGAGGAAAACTGTTTCTTTTGGACTTCCTTACAAATTTCTGAGGCCAATGGCACAGTTGAAATTCAAGTATTTAAAATCCAAACATGGCATTTTCTTTCTCAATTGCTCTATCTAGCACCAGTCTCCTGAGGTGCAGGAAAAAAGGTAGATTCTTCCCATCTCACTCTCATTTTCCATTCCTTTCCCTTCCCCCACTCCCCTCCACAAAAGAACAGGAGGAACCTCCTCCCTTCCCTCCATTTTGTGGGCAGGGATTGGGAAATAGGAACCTGAAGAAGTGTCCCAGCCCGTTCTAAACATGTGAGCAGCCTGTTCCCTTCTCCAGCTCTCTTGCTGGCCACTTTCCATAATGAGCTCAGAAAACACAGAGCCATCCTCAAATATTACAAGCACCAGACTGTTCTGCTTCTGCAGACTCCATCAGTGAAAATGATGAAGCAAGACAGGAAAATATCCCTCCTTCCCCCACCTTTCATTTATAATTGACCTCTTTGATCCTCTCCCTGGAAGGGTCTGAACTTTTCCTCAAGGTAGGCCAGCCTAATGACAGGAAAAACAAAACTTCAATATTCATGAAATGTCACGGGTAAAAGAATGAAGTCCCTGAGAGAAAAGTGAAGGGGAAACTTGGGAGTGGCACAACTACCAATCTCCTGAAAGAGGACAAACCCATGACAACGTTGTCTTTCTTGCAAGCAAGTAAATATGGCTGCAAATTACTAGATTATGTATGAAAGCAGTGCCTTTAAATACCAGCCACGAGGGAAAAAAGTAATGAAGAAGGGAAAAGAATCCCCAAAGTAATACACTTTTGGGGGAGGGGGTTATTATTAAATATAGCTTATCATTTTTGTCAGAAGAAATGACATCAGGAATCCACAGGAGAAAACTCTGGAAGTATCTAATGGCACTTGAGAGGGAAGAAACTATGAAACAACAAAAAAGTTACTTTTTCTAGTTTCACAGAACCTAAGAAACTCGATACATTTGACCAATGTATTTTATCATATGTGCTACTGCAATAACAAACATCCTGGGGAGACACAGAGCTATTGCTTTACCATGTCGGCCTTTCAAACAGTCCATGTCCACCACTGCAAAAAAACCCACACAGCCACAAAGGGCTAGCTACAAATTTGTGGTTGCAATGGCATGATGACAAAGGCAAGAAGAGAAGCTGGTACATCCATCGCTGCCACAGAGCAGCACTGAGGACAACCGTGTCCAAAGGAACCAACGTCACAGCGTGTCATCATTGCCTGCAGCCAAAGCCCAAACCTGCACCATTCACACTTCCTCAGTCTCACTTCCTGAGAATTTAGGTTCTATTTTCCATGCATGCAAAGAAAAATCCTGATCTCCAAATCCAGGGAGGAAGCCATCATTATTAGAATGCTCAGAGTTGCAGTACAGTTAAAACATGGTGGGTAAATCTCAGTTTGGATTAATCATGAGGTTACTAAACTCTGACTGAGAACTCAAACAGGTAATGTTTTGAATCATGAATAATTTAAGTTGAAATGGACCTCTTGAAGTCATCTAGTTCAAGTGTCTACTCAAAGCAGGACTCACGCTTATAACAGATGGGTTGGGGTGCTGGTTCAGGTGAGATTTCCATCCTTAGAGTGGACATGCTGCAGCCTTTGTGCACACTATTCTGGTGTTCAACTACCGTCACTGTATATACTCTATTTAATCTGACGTTTCTCTTGCTCTGGACCTTACAACACCCATCTTTGAGAAAAACCACCTTCCCTATAATCCCCTTTTAGATAGTTCAAAGAGATCAGAGAGCCAGCTCCTCTGCCCCTCCTCTCGGCCTTGGTGGCCCCTCCACTTGACCTGCCTGCTTAGCACAGGAGTAAAGCACAGATAGCACATCACAGGATGCCTAAGGATCCCTGGAGAGAAGGGAAGGATCACATCCATCAACTGGCCAGCTTCCCTCTTCCAAGGGCAGTGGGCTTGTGGCGAGCCCCATGGTCCATGGCCTGGCGGCTGAGGTGATGACTCAGGATCTGGCCTCAGTTGTTGCTGACACATTTCCCTGGAACTATGGTTGCCTTTTGAGCTAATCAGTCAAGAGTGCTAACAGACTGCTGAAAAGGGTAAGTTGTTACTTTTGTCCTCATTAATCATAGAATCATAGAATGGCCTAGGCTGGAAGAGACCTTAGAGATCATTTTAATCCAACCTCCCTCTCATGGGCAGGGACGCCTTTCATCATGCAAAAAGATTTTGCATGGAAGAACAAGTGGCTGTAGGGCTGACAGCTGTTTAACAGGTACTGGACTAAGGCTACAGTCCTATGAAAATCTATCTTTCTAAATTAAAGAGTTTCTTAGTGCTGCAAAACCAAACACAAACAGCATATATCAATATATCAATATATCTCTTTTTGTCCTACTCCTGATATGCAAGAAAACAAGAAAACCACAAGTATTTATCAATCCAAACACCTAGTTTCTGGCACGCAGCCCACAACTTTGCACTCAATCACAGTTCTGGACTTGTCGTACCATGAATCAGGAGGAAATACTTAAATTTGAAAAGCAAATGCAATTATACTAAAGAAAGAAGGCAAGTATTCAATATGCTGGCATCATAGCTCCATCTACCTTCCTAGCTTCCAGAGCAAGCCCAGCTTGCAGAGCAAACTGTAATACATTTATGATCCCAGGTGTTTCTTCTGAGAATAGTCATTCAGTTTTAGTAGCACCCAAGCAAGTAACTGCTTGTGCTATGTACAGAACACGCATCCAAGGCTTCTGCATCCCACCCAAAGAATGCCCCTCTTAGAGCAAGTACAGAATAACACTACATTAATTGTTTACATCCTTTCCTCCAGCATGCCAAAAATCTTTTGAGGTTCCGCCAAGAATATTTAGGTAGTGCTACCTTAGAAAGGCTGTAAAGGAAAAAAGAAAGTGTCTAATAAGGTTAAAGAGGTCTTTTTTTTTTTCCCTCCTGATAATGATACAGAAAGTATCTCAGTCTGATGCAGGAAAAAAGGTCACTATATAAGAAGAGATGTGGTGTTGGGTATTTTTTTCATTGCAAAGGCAGGAGTTACAGCCTACTGCTGTTTTCTTTTTTCCATACGGCATTACATGCAGAGAGACTTGCAGGATGAAAATGGCCCACCGTTTCCACAATGACACAAAAACAAGTAAAGTTCTCTTTGTGTATGTCAAGTAACTGTGGTAGGCATTTTCCACTGACAAAAACATACTCCAGGTCCATTTCAACCATTTTTTTACTCCCACGTTACGTGAGATCAACTATAAGCAATATATTTTTCAAATCCCACCTAGAAAGAGAAGATAAAAGCCCCGTCTGTTTGGATCTCTTCCTTGCAAAGTCCAAGTCAAGTGACTATTTGTGGCTTGTTGGTATGGACTACTTTCCAAGCCTTGGTGAGATACAGACCATTTCACAGGCAATAAAACCATTGGCCAGTCATCAAATAGAGGACTGTGAGAAATTAAAATTATGTTTTGCAGACAGCTACAAGCCACTTTGCTCACAGCAAGGAAAGGTGGCTTAAATTAATCTGGTTTCCTTCATACTGAAATAGGTGGCAGCTCTCTGACACTGTGTTTTAGTTGAGGGAGAAGTAAGGAATAGCTATTAACTTTGCAAACTGATATCACAGAACAGTGAGCAAACATCACACTATGTCCCAATCTCAAAGAAATCCTGAATGCCTTTGGTACCCCATTAGCGTTCGGTCTGGACTGGCTAGTAAGAGAAGTGCACGTTGCATATCACTGAGCTGTGGGACTGTCAAGCAAAGCAGCTCCTCAAAATGGTGGAATCCACATGGGGAAAGTCAACTCATTTAACTTTTCATCAGGCACAGTCTGACAATTAGCCAAACTCCTTCTGCAGAAGACAGATGAAGGTGGTACAAACATGTCAACTTTCTCCATCTCACATAGCAAAATATCTGGCAATCTTAAAAGAAAGAACTGATGATCTACTTAAAGCAATGTCAACGTGGCTACCTCCTGGGCCTACCATGTCCTCGGATCATGTTGCACGGACGTTTATTTCCTTTACACTTTATCCCAAAACATAAATTCCATCCACCAGATTGTTTTTTTTTCCCTGAGTTTTCTGCCTAAAATAGTGCTTTCTTATACATGACATAGCAACAGGATCCGACGAACAATTTCTTTCTCCATGCCAAACGAAATAAAGAGAGCTTCTGAAATCATTCATTGAAACCTATACATCAAGAACCTTAAATAATTCTTAAAGCAATTTTTCTGATGCCATTGTATTTTTCAAACGCAATGCATGACATCATAATGGTACACACATGGGTTTGGTACAGGTTTTTTTGTTTGGTTTGGTTGTTTAATATATTGCATGCAACCCAACATGCTGGAAACATGAGTGGTGCAGTATACTTCTTACTTACTTCCTACTTCAAGTAAAGTAGAGAGAACATCACTAATATGGTCATCCAGATATTTATTCTACTGTCAGTCTAAATACTGACAGGAATTTGCTCTCAGGGCAGATCCATATTACTTTTCTTGCTGAAAGATTCAGTGGGTCAGCAGTAACCCTCAGCTCAGATTTTGAGGCATTTTAGTTACTCAAAGCCCAAATCAATTCTCGTCTTGGATCTTAAGGGCAATACTCTGATTCAATGCTCCACTGAATGACAGAGCACAGAGGGTAAAAAAGGTTTAACACCTTTATGGTACTGCACATTCCTGATGAGGTGGACTGTAATAATTTGAACAATTTAAACTTTCCAAACCTAAAGACATTTTGTTTCCAAGACTAATTGCAGCATTGCAGTGCAGCTGAGGGCTCAGGGAGTAAATAACTAAAACCAGATTATGATGTGACCGGATCGGACAAGAGGAACTTCCAGTCAACATGTTATTTCGGTATACTTATTGATCAGTACCTCTGCGAGGAGTTAATCTCTCCTACCTGTACACATGTATGGTGTAGACATCCAGATGCAAGCTACTTCCTGAGATACAGCCTATGTAAGTCAAACGGAGAGTATCAGGCGTGCTTCCACATCATAAGACTTTCTTGATAGAAATGGCTTTTCTCTCCAGTGACTATGAAATACACTTTGGTGGACAGCTCAAATGCAGTTCATTTAGCCAGACAAACCTCATCTTTACAATCACAACAAGGTATCTGGAACTATAATTGGAAATGATGGGGGCCGGTTAGCTCAGTCAGTTGAGCATAGCGCTAACAACGCCAAGGTCATGGGTTCGATTCCCGTTCGGTCCCCATGTGTTGCCTGATCTAGTCGAGGGGTGATGTTCCTGGCGGCAGGGAGGCTGGATTAAAATGATCTCTAAGGTCCCTTCCAGCTTAGGCCATTCTATGATTCTATGAATGACTATGAATGGACATCAGCTTGCAGTCGAACAGGGATACACCTTGTCTGTAACACCCTTTTCAAGAGCCATTCCCTGTCTACAGCACAACCTGTGCCACATTCATCTTTAACTCCAACCAGTTGCTCTTCTTTTCTTAGCAGATGTCAACCCAGAATTGGAACAACCCCCTGCTATTTCCTGGCTACAAGTGATAAGCAAAGCTTGCTAGGTAGACATGTCTACTTCTATGACAGCCGTGAGACCACTAGCAGAGAAAGAGCTCTTCCACAACTTCTTCCATATTTTGGGGTGGGAGGTGCAGGGAAGTGGAGGTGAGATGGGATCAAGGAGCAAGTCAGTCCTTTGGAGAAGACACAGATCTGTTTAGCACATCATATGGATCACTGCTACTCTCCAACAGCATCCTAGAACATCGTGTTGATATACTTAACACTTAAGTAATTATGTAGTTACTCTGCAGTTATTAAATTGTTCAATCTACTGTTTGGAATGGCATATAGCTTCTAGGTGGCCAGGTAAGGGTTGTTCCATAACTGGTGGAGCAGCTGCAGACACTTAGCAGGCAGTGACAGATATTTGTATGTGACAGGCAACAATAAGGACTCACCATCCTTGATTGCCGGTACTGACATGTCCACAAGTACAGCAACTCTTATAAATGAAATAAAGCCAAGAAAAACCAACTTTTCTAGAAGTCTAGCCTATAAGGGAAAAAGAAAAGCTAGAAAATGAGCAACTTTTTTAATCTGACTGGATGACATTTTAATGCTGGCCCGTGGTGCCAACAAACTGGACTATTAAAGATTTGTTGGATGAATAAACTGTATTACATCACAAAGAAAATAAAGAAGTGATTTAATAGAACAGTCCATCAGGATTTTGCTGATCTTACTGCACATAGCTAGATGATCAGAGGGCTTTGTGTGGGCACATTCATGGACTAGCAGAGCGCATAGTAGAGGCTTAGGAACAGGGAAGTACTCATACCTACATATGGCTCTGTTATATGGCACTGCAAATAAGTGCAAATACAGTAAAATACACGGCAGGAGTCACACAGTGAGCAAAATAAAAGCACAGACAGATTGGAACATTTCCTGCTAAAACAGAATTCATTCCTGAGGTATTCATTTCAATGGAAATATGTTTTTTCTCTTACTGAATTTTATAAGGAGATCTGCCAGTTATTACAAATGCAGAAGAAACAGCTACCCTGAAGACTGAGCCAGTCAAGAACATTAAATCCTACAAGTCTCAAAAGGTTTGTCACTTTTATTAAAAGGTTCAGACACTGTATTGGTAATCAAATCAATTCATAATAACTGCTACACCGTACAACAAAGAATGCAAAACCTCTGGAAATGGGATATGGAACATGTCAGCTCACACATATCAGGTCAAATCTACCTCAGGTCAATAGCAGCCAAAATCATCACCTGTGTGATAACTGTTTGACGGCTCCTGCAAAACAAGTTAGGTAAGCCTACAGCACATAATTACAACACTGTGCAAGGCTACGGGAGCCAGCTCAGGTACGGGAAGCTGCCTCGCCACGTCAGTGCACCGCAGTGCCCAGGCTAATTAGAGGCTGCTTGGGGCACAGCTCCACTGCTTCCAAGACCACAGCTGTACTCCCGCACAGCACTTCACTGTCTAGACACACCAGCTCATTCAAAGCCAGTGTTCCCTGCCAGCCCGGCGCAGCTCGGAACAGAAAGGTCTCCAGATCAGTAAAAGCCATCGTTGCACTCACACCGGCTCGCATCGGTCTAATCTGACCTGTGCAGGGGTGCTGAGGACAAAGCAGACAGGAAGGTGACCTGTGGTCCTTTCCCAAAATGCCCTCTGCCCAACAGGCACAGGACATAGTGATGAAAACGCAGCCGTAGAAACTTGCTCCGACTTCCTCGGTCTTGTTGCTGCTATCCACCCAGCTGTTCTGTGATGGGTGGATCTCCTAAGTAACAGAAGAGGTCTACTAACTCTCATGCTGAAAATTTTAAAGAATGCTAGTGTTCCACTTTACACTGTAAAAGACACAAACCAGTGATACAGCAGCGCCCCAGGCACTTCCAATTAACCTCTGTATTATGATACCCATGTGAGAAAAATAGTGACTCTGTGAATTGCTAAACTGGCAAGTAACTGAACGTTGTGGTATGTAACTAGTAGCAGATATGCTGGATTTCCCAGTAAAGACCAATTTTCTCTCTACTCTCTGTTGGTAAAGCAAATGCAGTAATGAATACAGCGCTGACCATTTCAAACAATAAGCCCAAAGCGCAGAACATTTGCTCGCTCTACTGAGCTGTGAAGTAAAGCAACAGATGACAACCTTATGTCTCAGTGTCTTGTGGCACTCTTCTTAATAACAAGGAACAAGACTCCTCTCAAAGAAAAAGCACACATTTGTGCCATTAGAAAATCTCACATCTGATGGTCTCTAAAAACAGCAAAAAATCCCACATCATTCCAAACTACGAGTACAGCAAGTCAGATGGCAATGATGTCTTCTGACCTGATAATAGAAGGGCATGTCTAAATTAAAGCCTAAAAATCAACACATATTGTAGCCATATATTAATGATTGCTTTCTATAAGGAATTTAAAATCATAGCACACCTGTATTTTTTGTAAGGTATTAAGCTATCATTTTAAACATATACTTATGGTTCCTAGTCTCAATGACATGCTCACCTTTGCGTTCACAGTTTCAGAACTCCAGCTAAACTAAAACGCCAGTAGTCAATGTGATAGAAATGAAGCAGCAAATAAGACGCAGAAAAAAAACACAAAGAAGTAAGGATCCAATGGAAGCTTGGGAGGGACTAGTGTTTCAGCAGTTTTCATCAGAAATGCTAGCTATATTCTCATCTCCCGGTATTCTTGCAGTATATTTCTCCCTCTGTTCCTTGAAGTTGAACAGATGCTTCTAAAACTTCACTTGGTTTTTGGGGGGTTGGGTTTGTTTTGGTTTGGTTCTGTGAACAGCTTGCATTGCTCTTCCCAATTTTTTAGCTCCACTACAAAGAGTGGATCCTACTTGAAGGTGCACCGAGTTCCAATTTAAACGAAAACATTAATCTCTGCACTTCTTAACTCTTGCAGCAAGCTTTACCCTAAAGCAAACTTCAAAAGGGTCAAACTACAAATCATTTGCATTGATGTGATCAAAAAGAAAGACAAAACGAAGTACACTTGTGAATTTGATGAGTTGCATATGTATGTATGAGCATGCTCCTCTTGAATTAGCTTTGATATGGACAGAGAAATCCATATATAAAGAGTTTTAGGCTTTGGTCCTCAAAACATCTATGTGCATAATTATCACAAGAGAACAGGGTTACAAATTGCCAGCAAATGCAGAAGTGGAAAGCAGCAGGTTCATCTCAAGCACAAGGCTGTCATCATTCTTCCCTCAATCACCCTTCCCTGCCCTGTGTATTTCCTTAGCAAAATATAAGATCCATTTATCAATTGAAAAGAGAAAAAGCAAGCTGCAGGCTATCATCTGGACTCAGGTTCAGTGGTCATGATGGCCAAAAGTTATGCTATTATGCCAGAGCTCAGATTACGGTGGTGGCTGAATCAAATGAGGACTGGAAGGAACCTCTGAGTTACCTGAGGTCTTTACTCTTGCCTTGAGACAGGCTCACATATGGTGGTGAAATTCCTGACAGCCACCCAGTTACCGTTGTTTGACAGCACTGCTCCAAGTGCCAGTGCAAGTAATCCTATTCTCTACTCATCTATGCAACAGACGATTATTTCCTCTTTGTGAGAACCTTTTAAAGACTCATGTTACTACTCCTGGTTTTTTTTGACTCAGCTCGAATTCTGTCAATCTTTCCTCAGAGGTCATGTTTTCTTTATCTCCAGTCATATTAAGTACTCTCCTCTGGACTTGGGTTCATATCTTTCCTGTAGTGTGGGGCCCAAAATTAGAAATAGCAGAATCTGAAGCCAAAGAATTTGAGAGCAAAGTGGAAGGGTTACGTGATTTGTCTTGCTGACGTGACAGTTTAGTTTAGTACTCATTATGGCACTAACATTTTTCGCAACCACATAACAGCATCCAGGTGGGAGCTGTGATCTGCAACAAACGCAGATCTTTTTCTAAATAGCTGCTCCAAGCAAGTTGTTCCCTGCCCTCCTCAGGATTGTCTAGCTACAGCAACCTGCATTTATCATACTGAGTTGCAGTTCATTTCCCATACTACAAATTGCAACTTGCCTAGATAAATTTTGAAACTTAAATCTGTTCTGAAAGGTAGTGACAGTCTCTCTTAGCTCCATGGGGTTTTCACATTTAATGAACATTCCCTGAAGTTCATCATTCAGCTTGCTAGTGAAAACTCTAAATGGGAACATCAGCTGTTATTTTCTTCCTTTTATTCTCCTAGGTGCTTAAAAATTATTTGACTACTTTGTTTCAGTGTTTTTCTGAGAACTGAACATCCAAAATTTCCTACCTCACCTACTTTCCCCTTCTTTAAAAATAGATTCTAACACTATTCTACAGGTCTGTCTCACATGTGTTCTCAAATATGGCTACTAACAGCTCCAAGATGTCAGCCACCAACTGTTACATGTCCTAACAAAAAATTCCTCAAGTTAATATTACCTCAAAACATCTGAACGTTCTCTAATCTTCCTCATATAATACTGCCATCTGTGGTTTCATCAGATTAATTGTGTCAGCCATCTTCCACACAACCGACCTTTTCCATAAAGACAGCTGCTAGGCAGTCAGGAGTAAATTTCAAAAACACTGGCATCTACTACACGTTCTCCCATTCCACGAAGAACAGGACTGACTCTTTAGTCTTTGGACACTTACAGATGATGACTCCTTGTTATTTTGAGTGTATTTTGCTAGTTTTCTCTTAAGGTTTTGGATTAGCTTTTCTGGGTTTGTGCAGGGGTACTTCTTTTACATTTCCCTATTTGTCCTTAGCTCCTTGACTCACTTTCCATGTTCTACATATGTGCATATATACATAGCCACATAAAAAAAAAATCCAACATTTTTACTTTGCTATCATTCCTTTTCACTCACATTGCTTTCCCACCTGAACATACTCAACCCATTTCTTCCTAGTGGTTGGTGTCAAATTTGAGAAGTTTCTCTTCTCTTTTCAAAAGTATCCATCTTCTGAATACTCACTAGATCCTGTTCCTGTCCCAGGCAATACTGCATACGCTAAAATTCTTTTATGGTACCCTCTCTCATTATATTAATACATTCGTGCAAATCAGCTCTTCCAGTTTTTCCTCCCTCACATTTCCCTTTCCCCTCTACTTTCTTTTTACCTTTAGTATTGAAATATGCACTTAATTTTTGCCCAACAGGACAGAGCTTATCTTGGAATTCTGGTTAAACTGATTCCCTGTCCTTATCTTCATGAGAAAAATGATACTTTATCAAGATCAGCATATGCCACTTACATAGTTATCATGGCAATTATTTCAAAGTTAGAAACAAACTGATAAGTGCTATAGACAATGTGCAGTGAAGAAATCACATCGAAAGGCCAGAAAGGAAGACAACAAAAGAAGAGAAGAATACGCCTGGAGAAAAATCAGACTAACGTTCATTGTAACAGTGATGCCCTTGTTCTATTCTCTATAGCAATGACAAACATTGCCTATATCAATAGGATTACAAGCCAAATGTATAACTAGTTAACTGCAGTGGTTTGGAATGGGCTGATAAAATGCCTTTGAGATTTGACTGTAACACTCCGCTTTTGATAAAGCAAATTCAGGTTGGGAAATCCTGAAGCTTCTGAATTATCCATGTCTCCATACCAGTAATGGCTGTTCCTCCCATAGTATCTACCTTATATTACACGGTACTGCATCATAGCTTTCAACAAACAGTAGATAAAATGCCATGCAATTTTATGTTACTGCATCGGTATCAGCGCCTTGTCTATGACCTGAAGAACACTTAGCCAGTAATTCCAGACCAAGAAGGCATGGTCATTTGCTGTTAGGACCACAACACGGATGCAATACACAGCTCTGTTCCTAAGAGATTATATTTCAAAGTCTCTTTCCTGTATCATGAGTCAGCGAGCAGTCCCACACTATCCAAATAATAAGCCACAGCTTTTTGTTCTTCAATGAAGATGTACAGGCTAACAGCTTGATTTCAATTCCCCACTGAAACAAGTAACTAATTACGACCTGCATTAAAAGTTAGCTCTGATAAGTTAACAGGATAATTTTAGAGATCTGACAGACCACTAAACTATGTGTAAATAAATTGTTATGAATGCTTAAGAAATTAGATTATAAATTTAAAAGCCTCCTATAGAACAAGATGAAGAACAACTATGCACAAGTCGCTTACCACAGCAATTTCAGAGATCCCCATCACCAAATTTAATAACGCTAAAAGTCCTCTATAGATTCTGGCCCAAATAAGGCATTAGCTATCCAGACACAAATCCAACTTCCCTGAAAGGAAAAGAGTCACCCACCCACCCCCTCAAAAAAAGAAAAAAAAAAAGTATTATGTGAAACAAAGATCAAAGTCTGACAGGAAAATGTTAATTCTGCATTAGCATCTTTAAAAAGTTATCAACCTTTACCATCATGGGGTGGAGGAGATAAAAAATATTTAGTTTCTGTCCCCAAAAACTGATGGTTCACTAAAATAAATATCCAACAAGCTGGATGGACTGCACTTGAAGTTCATTAATACTATTGCTTAAAAAATATAAGAGTGCCAACAGTGCATGTTCTTTGGTGACCAATGCATGCCCTCCTCTCTAGTCTTGCAGTGTTAAAGCCTGTTTTCCTAGAAGGCAGGTTAAAGCCTGTTTCCAAGAACAATGAGATTGTTGCAGTGAAAGGAGAGGCAGATTCTCTTGGTATTATTTTAAGAAGTAAGAATGGGAGGGCATTATCTAGAAAATCATTGAGAATAAATATAACACCTGGAAATTTCCTGGTTCCGTAGCAACTCTGTCTTACTTCAGCTAACAATCATACTACCACACATTGTGATCTTGACAAATGTAACAGAATGACCAAAATCACTCCAGAATTAATCCTAAAGATGTTTCAAGTCTTTGTACTCATGCAGTCAATGTCCACAAGATGCAAAAAGTGAGGTTTAGATCAATTTTGTGTTGCTCAGAGCCTTAAACACCTCGCCTTTCACTTACGTGGCTATATGACAAAAGTATGGCCAAGCCAGTACTGCTGTATTTCACCTATAAATTCAACTGAAAACTTATTGAAAGGCACGGCATGTCACATTTCCTGAGTGTTATCATAGAAACATTTCTATTTTTTCCACCTTCTTTTCCATACTCCTCTCTTGCATCTGTTCAGATCTAGCTTACCCTTCCTTAGTATTTAAGAAACAATCATCTGTGCCATGGGAAACACATTTGAGAACTCCTGGGTCTGAAAGGCACAACAACCACAACAAGCCATCCTTCTGAAGAGCTGAGCAAAGAGCATCACCTGACCCCTGGGGGATCCCCAGCTGCCCTGCTTGGAGCACTGATAACTCTAACTCCAGTGAAAACCAGAAGAGTATTTCAAGTTGCCAGTAAAAGGCAAAGGCAAATCAATAAAGTTTAACAAGTTAACCCAAGAGTGGAAAAATTCACTGTACGGACAGGTAAGTACTATAAAGGGCACTGACATAGCTACTTTATCAGTGAATAAGACCACTTCCTTAAAAATTCCCCTCTAGCATAAAACTTTCATGTTCATATGCACTGAGGTAAAGACATCTAAAGTTTCTTTTGTTAAGAACTACAGAGATTTGGTTGATATGGTTTAATAAGGCAATCAAACACTTGGTCAAGCAAACTCACAGACTGTTTTTTTTTTCATCTATGTAACACCTGAAAAGTAAGATAGAAAATTGTTTCAGAAATATTTAACTTCAGGGAACATAATTCTCTTGCAAGGTTTGATTAAAGTAACTCACACCCAAATCAAATATAATTGGCATCAAAAGAGACCACAGCAATCATTCACTGACAGGTGAATAACAGAGTCAAGCTTCAGCCATTCCTTAGAGGCTTTGTCAGGCTGCTGTCAGGTTAGCAGTGCTTCAGATGGAGGGACACTAGAGAGGGCTCTTCACAAACCTATGCCTTGCGTAATATCACAGAATTACCTGCCAGGCAGACCTGAGCTACTTTTTGGGGTTCAAGTTTGAGCAACAGGCAGCAGAGCCCTTCCGTAAGGTGCAGCCTGAGTCAGTAAACACAACAGATTTAAGCTGAGTCCACCTGGAACTTCTCCTGCACCCACCCAGAACTTCTCCTGCACCCAGCATTTCCAGAGCCATCAAGGCCTGGGAGCTCAGCCAATGGCTATGCAGAAACAGGTTGCAGATACCACCTTGCCCACATCTCTTGCACTGCATCCACCCAGCCACCACCACCTCCCTGGGCAACCCAACAGGCACCTCCAGGTCAGGCTGCTGCAGTTCCATTTTCCCAGCCTCTCACTCCTCAGGCTACAGGGCTGGAGAATTAGACATCTCCTTCAATGAACACTGGGTACTGGGATGTCTATTGCATGTTAATTGCATTGGGCAATTAAAAAAAACCCAAACGAAATAAAAAAAGAAGATGGAACAAAGGCTCCAGATAAGGCATCCCTGTTCTTTCTGGCTGTGTTGCTAGGAGCTGTCAAAAGGCACTGAGGCAGCAGAGTACTCCTGGAAGGTGCTTAATAAAAACCCCTCAGATATGCGCAAAATGGCTTTGGACAGCACAAGTCAGGGAAACTGCGACTTAAAAAGCTTCCCGACCAAGTACAAAGTTAAAAAATCTAGAGGGAAAAGGAAGTAGTTGCTGATAAGCTGCCTTTTATCTCCTGCACACATGAACTCCCATTTCTATTGAGGAAAGTTCTTGCATAAGCTTATGTAAAGAGAACAAGCTTCAAGTAGGATATATATCTAAATAAGCTCAACCGCTTTCACATGTGTTGTGGGGGTTTTTTTTGAGAAGTTACATAAAGACACTTTGCTACTAGAAGGCAGCCTAGCGGCCATATTTAACACTGATCACAGACTTCCTAAAAGGCTACACCTCGACACTGAACTTTATCAGAACTACTGGCTACTCCTCCATGTGCAGACACATGGTACTGCTATCTGTAGTTCTCCTGATACTAGGTGACCCTGCTCTGGCAGGGGGGTTGGACCTGATGATCTTTTGAGGTCCCTTTCAACCCCTAACAGTCTGTGGTTCTGTGATACTGCTGCAGAAAAGAAAGAACATAGCACCTGATATGTGGCAAATACGCTTATGAGATCACAGAAGTCTCAGAAATGCTGTTTCTTTTGCAACTGTTAAAAAGTTTCATTCCTGAAACTACGTATAAGCAATTACTCTCATTCATCAAATTTATAGACCCTAGAAATTGTTCAACCTATTAGGTGTAGCTCAAGGCTGATTACTATGCACCCAACTCAAAATAAGATTTAGGTGTCCTTCAAGCTCTTGAAAGGATTTTTTTAAAAGTCCCTAGCTTATTTGGATAAAATGGATTTCAAACAAATTCACCCAAAAGACCAGTCAGAAATCATAGTTTTACCAGTCAGATATCATAGTTTTATCAAAAACTGCACAATTAGATTGGCTCACATTACTTTATTGAAAGAATATCCATATTTAATTAAGTGTATAAATCAGACTGGTGAAAAAGAAAATTGGCTCCCTTAAGACACAGCCTATGCTATCATCTTTTAGCCAGGAGTTAGCCATACACTATTTCATTTCACTTCACTCAGCTTTTTCAGTCTATAGTTGTTGCTGAAGTATCAAAACATATGCACCACATAACACAATCTTTCTGTATCTCTCTAAGTGAACTCCTTCATTCTTTCCAGGACACATGCAGATGCAGATTTCCATATAAGTAAAAATCATCCAGACTGTTTCTGCCTTCACTTTTTACACATCAGAACAACTTTCTGTGCCATGTTCCTGTGTGTTTTGGTTTTAATATCAGTCCCAGACCCCAGGAAACTCCCTTTCTGTATGGTTTCACCTCATACAAACAACAGCCAGAAGTGGAAGAGGTTATTCCCTTTACATTTTCTGACTCGAGTTAGGGTTTGTAACCCAAGCAATCTCAGAACATGGGACTGGCATAGAATCATAGAATCATTCAGGTTGGAAAAGACTCTTGGGATCATCAAGTCCAACCATGAACCCTACTCTACAAATTTCACCCCTAAACCATATCACCCAACACCACACCTAAATAACCTTTAAACACTTCCAAGGATGGTCACTCAACCACCTCCCTGGGCAGCCTATTCCAATGTCTGACTGCTCTTTCTGTGAAATATCTTTTCCTAATGTCCAGTCTAAACCTATCCTGTTGCAGTTTGAAGCCATTCCCTCTTGTTCTATCACTAATTACCTGTGAGAAGAGACCTACAACGTCCTACAATGTCCTTTCAGGTAGTTGTAGACAGTGATGAGGTATCCCCTTAGCCTCCTCTTCTTCAAACTAAACAGCCCCAGCTCCTTCACCAGCTCTTCATAAGATTTATTCTCCAGGCCCTTCACCAGCTTCATTGCCCTCCTCTGCACTTGCTCCAGCACCTCAATAGTGCTCTTATATTGAGGTGCCCAAAACCGGACACAATAGTCAAGGTGCAGCCTTACCAGTGCTGAGTACAGGGGCACAATCACCTCCCTGCTTCTGCTGGTCACACTACTTCTAATACAATCCAGGATGCCATTGGCTATCTTGACCACCTGGGCACACTGCTGGCTCATATTCAACCGCCTGCCAGACAACTTTCCAGGCACACTTCCCCAAGCCTGTAGCAGTGCATGGAGTTGCTGTGGCCCAAGGGCAGGACTTGGGACTTGGCCTTGTTGAAGCTCACACTGTTAACATCGGCCCATTGATCCAATCTGTCCAAGTCTCTTTGTACAGCGATGTATCCAGCACCATAGCTGTCTCAGTAGGGCCAGGACATCAGTGCTGGCCATGCCAGTCTGTTCCTCTCAGGAAAAGAGCCCAAGGAAAATCACAGAGCTCATGAATTCGTCACTAGTTTTGCTCTTCCACGCTGAAAAGCCAACTTTGTTCTGTTTTGCCGCAAGGCAATTATTCCAGGCTACCTTGCCTCAGCTGTATGCAGGCCAATTTATCCACTTTCACCCTGGACTCAGGTAGCAAACCTCAAGCAAATTCCATCTAATCAGCTTCCCAAGCTTAAGTTACTTTTTTTTTGTTCTTTTTAATTATTTGATTTTACTTGTAAAAATACCCCTTGGAATGTTTTTAATACTGGTCTCTAGAGACATAGCTTCCCCTTTGCAGCCTCTTTCTATTTGCATGAATCAAACCTCAACACTCAGCCTCTGCTCCTCCCACGTGCTGACCTTGGCACGCTCAAGTGACCCAAGTGAAGGGAGAAGGTTTTCACTTCAGACATATGAGAAGCCACTGCATAAAAGATGAAAAAAGGTACTTGCCCTGCAGCCGATAGCACTAGGAAGATAAGGGCATGGTCAGACAGAATCCATAATAGTGTAACCGATAAACCAGCTATCTACTATAGTTACCAGATAATACATGAATCCAGTTGTTTAGCCTCTCACAAACAAATGGAGGCTCTGTTTGTTTCGTTTAACACACTCCAGAAATAATTCAGTCTTCTGGTTCTTTACTGTTTCCTGAATACTCATCAAGCTTTGGACAACAATTTGCTACCATCAGGTTATCAGTAAGTACTGCACCCCTGGCCTTCTCTCAAGATGACTGTAACATCTCCGCGACCCAGTAATTTTGAATGGAAATTCTATTCAAGGACCAAATCCATCAAATTAATGACAGGTCATCACTGCTGTACCTCGAATACTGTGTTCAGTTTTGGGCCCCTCAGTAGAAGAAAGACATTGAGGTGCCGGAGCATGTCCAAAGTAGGGTAACAAAACTAATGAAGGGTCTCAAGAACAAGTTTGATGAAGAGTAGCTGAGGGAATTGTTTAGCTGGGAGAAAAGGATGGCCATACAATCCCATTCCCAATTCCCTGCTCGCTTGCTTGAAGGCAATTCAAAGGGAAGATAATCAGTTCAGCCATTTGTTAAGCATGAGCCCATAGGACTTCAATTTCCTACAGAATATTAAGGGAAAGTTCCCATATTCTCAAGCAAGTCTGTGGTCAATTACTAGCTAAGTCTTTATATTGCCCACATGTTAACGGACAAGCAGGAAGAAGAAAGCATACCACCGAAATGGGCTGAGATCTACAAGTATCTCAACAGTAAACGTGATTTCATCTTCCTGCATTTCCTGAACCTGTCACAGCTATCTTACAATGTTACCTCTCCTAAAATTATACTCAGGCTTCAGTGACTTCTGGTGCTGCATGCTCAGCCTCTGGTGCAGGCCAGCAGCACTGTTAATGTCATGGCTTCCAACTTGACTCAGAAATAAGGTGGGGAAAAAGAAATGGAAAAAGGACTGTCCTGCTCACAAAGCTCCCCTTCCTGCTATCAACTAGCTAAGCCATAGCAATGACAAGTACTGGAAGGTCTGGTGAAAGACGGCTGTGTGTAGAAAGCTGAAGAACAGAAATAGTATCATGGGAACCTAAGCTCAGGTTGTTTCAAAGGACAGTGAAAGAAAGTGATTCATAGAGCCAAGTTTCAAGCCAAGCACGTAACCACTTACTGGTGCAAGTCTCTTCCTTAACATAAACAAAACCATACATCATGCACATACTTATGGAATAGTTTGTGTGTTTAAGATAATTTTTGGTTTCTCTTTAAGGGAACTCAATCACAGTTGACACTTCAGAGCTGCTAGTAGGTGACCTTACATAGCATCTGTGTTGTAATGCCTAGATGTGTTGCTAGGGTGAGCTAAGGATAGGAGTTAAGCCTCAGCTCTAAATTTCCTGGCTTTTTCCAGCTCACGTCAGCCCTTATTGTTATTTCCACATAGGGAAAGGAAGGTGCGATTAAGATAAAGAGTACTATTGCTCTCCTCGACTGTTTCTTGGCAGTTGGCGGATTTTGCTAAAAACCTTATCAGAATGAACCTCTCATGCTTCTGCAGCATGCAGTGGAAGCATTTTCATCCACAGACAAAGATACACTGAAATTGAACTGTTCCACACCCCAGCATTACACACAACCTTCCTGTCAGCATGGGCTTGATCCCTCTAGCCGGCACAAAGGAAAGGAAGACTGAAGATGAATCTCTTTGAAGCAGTCCTTTACTTCAAGTAAAACAAACTAGCACACTCAGGCCAACAGATGATTCATTCCCAGCTCTACCGCTACCTCGTCTTACCTTTCCTGGAAACACAACTCACCCAATATTTTTTCTTCTTTCCCACCTTCCAGAAGGCCAGCTAATACTTATTCATTTGCAGATGTCTCTATCCCGCAACAAAAAGAC
This sequence comes from Apaloderma vittatum, assembly GCF_000703405.1. Taxonomy (NCBI): domain Eukaryota; kingdom Metazoa; phylum Chordata; class Aves; order Trogoniformes; family Trogonidae; genus Apaloderma; species Apaloderma vittatum. The sequence goes on from NW_009698311.1 coordinate 118,095, forward strand.
GTGCAAGATGTATTATGAACAATTTCAAAGTCTACAGATGATACTTGTTATCCCTGGTAGATAATAACGAAGGTTAGCCATTAATCACTGTCTGCTATCTGCACTTAAAAAGTGGCAATTATTGATACATGTGTTCCCACTTCAAGCACATTACTGAGAACTGCAGCTGGCGAGAAGTCTGGACTCCTACAAAACCTGAAAACATTAACTGGTCAAATAGCTTTTGAGGCCAGAGCACAAATACCGACTTCACTAATTGAAAAGATGACGTCATTGGACTGATTTATGAAAGGCACTGCTGATGTTTAGATTAGGAAAATTTACTTGAGATGGCCAAAGTAAACTCCATGGCCTTTGTTTTGGATACTTCAGTTTATGAAGCTGTCATTTAAAAGAGTCATTAGAAATAAACAGATACGTGGTGATATAACCTATTGAAGAGGTCGGGGCAGATGGGGGGGGGTAGGGTGGGATGGTGCTTGGATTGTTTTCTTTTTAAACCCGCATAGAACTGGCACAGCAGTGTTTCCTTCAAGCTCCCACTCCTGTCCCCTCTCTAAAGTGAGAAATTTCCAATACAGCTTTCTGCCTAAGATACCACTAATGATAGCAGCATATGTTGTTTACAATATGGGTCCACTCAGTGATCCAACATCTAAAAAGTAGGGAATATTCTATATTCCCAAGAGAACAGGCTGAAAACATTCTCCCCAAGTCACATATGTTCCCTAAGCCACAATTCGGGTAATTTCCACAGACTTCATGCTGTGACTGACATGATTTAGGGAGACTGGAGAATTAAAACATTTGTGATGCCTGGAATTATTATTGGTTTATGGTGTTTTATTTTCTCAGCAATTTTTTTTGACTATTTTATGTATTTGACTATTATTTTATCCTGGCTGGAGTCTAGACAGCAAATATGTTTTAAGATGTTTTAGCCCAAAATCTTGGAGCCTTCCTTGTTTCTGTGTGTGACAACGAAACACACGCCCTCCCGCACGCTGCAAAACAGCCTGCATTGAAACAGGGCCAGGAACAGAAGCAACCCAGTGGCATCCATCCCCACAAGAAAGAGCAGAGACTAATCCAACGTCTGAATGCCAGACCCTTGTGGGCATATACGAAGAGAGAGAATAATACAGTGAACTCGATTTTTTCTGCATTTACATAGGCTTACCTGCTTTACACAAACACATGGCATGAGAGCAAAAGCTGCTGTCCAGCTGAACAGGGGCTGTGAGAATCCACTACTGACATCAGTGGATCCAAAAAATTTATTGTCAAGGACATACAAAGTATCAGGCTCAGCTGCTCAACATAAAGCAAGAAAGAAAAACATTTGAAAAAATGCGTGACTGCTTACACAGAATGTAGCCTTCAGAAGGAGTCCCCTCTAAAGAGCATCTATAGGGACTTGAGACAATTATACAAAGTTTTGTGTGAGACAGAAGCAGAAGGATAAATATTCAGAAGAATAGAGGACTAAACAGAAAAGTAGTAAATACCATAGCTGTTTCGTAATAAAGGAAAGAAAAGGCAGGCAGAAGGGAATAGGAAAAGCAGCTAAAGGAGGACATCTGTTTCAATCATTTCGTAGGACAGCAGAAAGAGAGATTATCTAAATGATGGTTTGGGGTCCAGAAGTTCTTGCATAGTGTGGGACCCAAGACCCCGTTATTCACCGCCACAGTAAAAATGACTTGAACTAGATGCCTGAGAAGTATCACACGGTTACATTTAACGTGGAATAATCTCTTAGCACTGCAATGATAAAACAAATCAGGGGTCTGAAAATGGACAATTTTAATTATGTTACATACCACTTCACTGGCTTCAGGAAAAGCTTCAGGTCTACCAAACTCCCTCCCTGCCTAAAACAATTAGATATATACTGATTTTAAATGGTCCCTAACAGCCAGACAACTAAAAAATAATAAATGTGTACAGCTTTGCGTTCTCTACAGTGAGCCTCCAACAGCAGCATGCACAATCCCCCTCTACACCACGGAAATACCTGTGTTCCTGGTCTATAGGGCTTTCCTATGGATCTCAACTCTACAGTAGCTTATAGAGAAAGCAGACATTCACTCGTATTTACTATTGCTTACACCCTCAGAATGCACTCAATATACCATATTCAAAGGTAGGCACCATCCTAGTTTAAAAAATGTCAGAAAAAAGGAACCAATGACACAACTCAGGTCATACTGGGATGCTCATGAACACATTAAAACAGTACATTCTATTGATAGGCATATTGAACTGATTTAAAGCCTTTGCCTTCCAAGTGTTGCACTCTTTAAAGTATGAAGTACCCTAAACTAGCGCTGCTTGTAAGGCATGCTCTTGAATATGTTGTTGGCATCGAATGTTTTCTGAAATTGTAAAAAAAGTGTTGCTATTTTTAATCTCCAAAGACATTCACCTGTCCTTGGTGGGGCTTCCCTTCAGGAAAAAGGGAGAAGGAATATTTGTGTAAGGGAAATTTTCCACCTTATGACAAATGCAAGCAAAAAGCAAGCAGATCTCAAATTTTCCAGCTTTCATAATCCTTAGTAGAATTTAAATCACCACACAAGTAATTCCTGGGAATTTTTGCTAAGTTAAGTATTAACTGCTGAGGGGAAAACAGACTTGTCTAGAGAGGATTGTTGTGTTTTCTACCCATTGAACCACAGTAGTGCAGACACTGAAGATGTTACCTCTAAACCTCTAGTTGGTTTCAGTGGTTTACACTGAATTTCTAATCAACATAACTGTTTTAATCAATCAGTAAGCACCTTGCCAAGTCCTAGTACCGTACAGGATGTTTCACACATGTTATTCCAAATAGGAACTAAATAAGTGAGAAAATTTAAACAAAACCAGACAAAAACAACCAAACCGCTCCCCCAACTTCCCAAAAGTAAGCTCTGAGGGAGTACAGAAAGTAATTTCAAATATTAAAAAAATCAACAAAACAACAGTACAATCAAACCAAGCAAAACCCAAAACATAAAAACCCAGGAAGAGAAAATGTACCCTAAGCATCTGATCAGTTTTTTTTCAGTACTAAAAATCTGCGTGGCTGTGATAGTAAATGTTACTAGACACAAGATGATTACTCAGGTCTGAAAGCACTGGCAATGTTATGCCACTGACAGTCGCTGTGCAGTGACATCTCAAAAGCCTCTCTCAGGGCCACAATAAACTCAAAGGTTTGTCAGTTCCAGCGCCTCTGAGTAAGCAAAAGCCCAGACAACAAATCAAGGTGTAGTTACATGTTCTCCTTTAACAATACATCAATCAAAATCCTTGTGAGAATGAGCAAGGTAAAGAAGTCTAGCATCTGGTTCACACTTTAATTTAACAAAACTTTTTAAAGTAGAGTCAAAAATCTAAATTAAACTTTCATCGGACACACATGTAATGAAACGGAAAAGGAGAAAAACCCCACAACCAACCAAAAAAACCCACCAAACCAAAACCAACAAAAAAAAACCCCATCGCAGAACCACTGAGTAGCTGTAGCATTTCCTGAGTTTAAATTAATGAAGCATCTCAAAGCACCTGAGCAACGCAGCAAGTCACTTCCATCAGAAAATTAGGAGCTTAAACAGTTTTTAAAGAAGTGCTGGAGCTAAGAAAGCCTAGTAAATCACAAAGTGCAATCACAGGTCAAACCTGGAAGGGTCCCAGTGAACAAAGACGACAGGCTCCCCATGTCTGGTTCACAGAAGCCTGTTGCCTTTGCTGCTGAGGGTAATCTGAGCGCTCACTGACGTTTGCACCATGGGGCCATTTAAAAGACCGCTTGCCTGGGGATTCTCTGCTGTCTGTGCATGCCCGATGCTTCCTCTTCTCCACTGCGTCCAAACTTCAGGCATAACGTTACTTCCCTCCCCTACCTGGACACCTGGATTTAAGAAACTGATAGAAATTTCATTCTCTCCATGGCAACTAAAACTGCCTAACTGATCAAACAACAGGTTTTTGTTTGCTTTCTGGATGAGGAAAGGAAAAATAATTGGGCATCTTCATTCAAGGGCAATAGTGCGATGGCATGGCTTTATTTGGAGCTACTATTTGTATTATTTACACAGAAAGTAAGATATTTTAAAATAGTACACAAAGTAATTGACATGTTTAAGAATTATTTATCTTCTAAAATTTTGGAAATTTTATAAAAAGTAACCTCCCTCAACAAACTCCCCTTTCTGATATTTCACCTCGGATTTGACAGAAGTTGAGTAGCAGCAATGTCTTCCTGAGTTTAACATTTGCAGAAAGTCCTTAAGACAAGAATTTAAAGCTCCAGTATGACCTATAAAAGATTATGCTGATCCTCAGCATATACCTATAAAACTTTTTTGCAGACATTTAATAATTTATCCCTACAACAGGAAGACAGAAGGCCGTTTTCAAGCTTACTTAGCAAATTGTCAGCAGAGCCAAGATTAAAATTTTCACTCTTCTAATGCTGAATTTAGGAAATTCACTGTTAGAATGGCATGGTTTAAAAAAAAAAAAAGTCTCCTTCAAAACAGACACACTCGCTCCCATCAAAAAATGCCAAATAGCATTCCATTAAGCTTTCCAAAAAAACCTTCTGGATCAAGAATAAGGAAAAATTTCAGCTCTGAATTGCCTGCAAGTTCACAGCTCCTGTTTTCACATACTTCTAACAAAAAACTTCATTACATAACTGCAATGTTGTTCTTGCCATAGGAAATCTTTCAAATGACTTCCACGTTGCATGTGGCAGGTCATGCCCTCACTGGAACAAACTGACAGCTCCTGCAAAGCTGTGCTGCAGCTAACAGCAAACGATTATTGACTTCCATATCCCTCAGAAGCTTTCACAGTAATTTTACAGATACACTGCAGTTGTGCCTGCTCCAATCTAGCAAACTTCAGCTTGATTTTCCTCAATTCCCAGTAAAAAAAAAAAAAAAAGGCAAAAAAAGCCCTACTTGATTGGCTACACTTACCCACTACAACCAATACACTGAATCATGAAGCAATTGGTGTCAATGGACACTGTGGTACAGCTGCACCCATTTAAAAACACAGCTGCTCAAGAAATAAAAGCACATTCTTTTCTTCCAGCCACAAAACTTTCAGAAACATGAGTGACAAATCTGCCTAAGTGGATATTTATTAGCAACACTAAGGGCTCCTCCTTAGCTCCTTAGCGTTTTGTTCCAAGCTCAAATCTTCTCTCAGCCTGAAATTACTCATTTTTGTGACTGCCCCAGCTTCTACGAGCAGCTGCTTTTGCCAAACATTAATAATAACTATCTGTATTCAAATTCATCATATACTAAGTGTTGACCATACACTTAAGTGTGCCCCAAAACGCCAGCTGCTCTACAGAGCAGTTCTTAGGCCTGCATGAAGCCCACCTCACCAAGGCCTACGATGCCACAGCCTCAAAGCCCGGCTTTAGCGTGAGCATCTGGGTTTGTGGCAAAGGAGGAGATTTTACTTTTTCCCATGGCCTCTGTGTCATATCCTGCTTCTCAGAGTCCTCCCATTCCCCTAAACATGACTTATCTCCCCAGCACTTCTCTTTCTCAGACTCCAGGCTGACTATCCTGCTGACAATGAAGTAGCGTGAATACCAGCTTTGCACAGAATTAGATAAAGATTTCCAACCATTCTCTGCTGTTTCCTGAGGTTTGAGAATGGTAATGCTTACAAATAAACACTTGAGAATCTGAGGTTTTCAAAGTGTTTTGCTGTCCTAAGATAAAAAGTATTATGCGGAAATACTGTTTATTTGTTGTAATAGGGTTTAGTTCAAATAAACCTTGCAAGAGATTGAGGTAAAAAAGTATGTGCTTGCAAGACTATACTCTAAAATGACTAAAATATGTTTCCACATTAAAAGTTACAGATGCACAAGACAAGATCAAACTCTGCTGCCCTTAATCAAGCAAGCTGACCCCAAAGCTACTGCAAGTCTAAGACAGTTTATAAGAGGAAGAAATTGGAGCTTTGACATGGCAGCTTACGGAAACTGTGTGGCAATTACCCCATATAAAGGTATTTACGTATGAGTCTAAGAACAGATGCTGCAACAGTACCGAAGTTGCGGTGAGATTTGGTGGGTTTGGTTTGGTTGGAGTTTTTTAGTGGTTTCTTTTCTTCCCTGGAAATAATCCAGGGACAGCATATGGAAAATATGGACAGTAATTAAAAAAAGGAAAGATTGTTCCCGAGAAAAACAGTATTCCCAACACAGCTATGCACGGCTCAGGAAATGGACAACTGACCCCTGCTCAGGAAAGATTTTATCAATTAATAGCTTTTTGGTTTTACAATCAACATTACTGCAGAAGGGTGGGGGAAGACAATGCAGATTATCATATCTCCTGTATTATTTCTCAACTTTACACAAGAGATTGAAAATACTGATATCTAAATGCTGGCCATTAGTATGCAAAAACCTTTTGAAGGAGGAACACAGAGCACGAGTATCTGTTAAGCAGTTCCATCTGCTGAAGCCAGTGGTCCAAGCAGCCTCTGTGTAATCTGAAGCCTTTTCCAAACACACGCTTTGCCTTGCAAGCCAGAAAATAAATACGAGATGTGCTCACATTTGGCCCCAAATTAAAGCATAGAAATTATTAAGGATTACAGTGAATATTAATAAAAACAATGGTGTTTATTTTTAACCCCACAATCCTTCCCCAAACACAAAGACTAGAGCAAATATTGTCTCAGTGTTTATTCATAACCAGACAAAAAATTGTGTACAAGACTGCCAAAATCAGGTCACAAAGTAGTCCCAGAACAGGGGAACCCAAAAGCACCACTGGGTGAAGTCCTGGAAGTGAGAAGACAAGTTGGGACGAGGGAGGGGGGAGCACAAGTGACTAAAATCAGGGCTCAATGCCAAGTCTGAGCTCAATTCTGTTCTCTAGTATGTAGGCACGCATCATTACTTTGTAAAACGGACTACTGTGTTTACACACAAAAGCAGCAGTAGCTAGCTTCAGAAGATTCATTAATAAATATGCCAGAAGATGCATGCAAATTCAATGTTATAGAGAGTCCTTTCTGGACTCGGGGTGAAGAACTTGCTTTCCACTAAAACAGCTATATCAGAACCACACAGGCAACCACGGTTCCATATTTCGCTATTCTAAACAGACTGAAGGCAGCGTTGGCTACAAACTTAAGGCTCACATTATTTAACTCAGTTCAAATATCCTCCAAGTTCAGCCCACAGATCTCAGAAATGGGTCTCCTCATTTTTAATTCCCTCCTTTTTGAAAACAGAAGGCAGCAAGTCAGGCATGCAACTGTAAGGAGACTAGCTAACTTTATAAAGTATTCTTCATACCACAAGGTACCACAAGAGGTTTCAAAACTGCTTTTCCAACACACATCATTATCAGCTTCCAGAAGCATATCGTTTCCACAGTGCTCCAAGTACAGTTAGAAGATGATACACACTTTTTAAATTGGATGATCTGATGTGGTGCAGGTGTTGAATAAAGAAACACGCAAGCCTACGAACTGAGCTTTCCCTAAGACACATAAGTCCTTTTATGGGCTTAGATTGCTACAGCCACTTCTCCAACCACTTGTCTATCACTTTCAAACACACAGACTCACTCTAAATTCATTTGCTACCTTTGCAAATTAAATGTATTCCATTTGTCAACTAAAAACCCAACAATTTCCAATTGAAATGCTGAGAATGAAGACTGGATAGATGGACAGCATGTGTACTCAGAAACAACTATTTATCTAACCAATAACTTTATTCTTCAAAAGGGAATGTGGTTTGTCCTAGGACAAAAATCAGCATGTCAGTTCAATAGCAATTTTACACATACTGCAAGAAAATGTGTATTTCGTTGAGATTGTGAGGTATGAGCTAGAGGTTTTGAAGAAAGGTTAAATTCTTTTTATGAAGACAAGTACCAAGAAATAGGCTTTGCTTTGAAGAGGGATCTAAAAACAGGCAGAACAAAGCAGTTAAGAAGTAAATAGTAACAAGCGTATTATATCTAACCTCATCTAATTCTTTGAGTCAATGAACAGACACAAACCATTACTGTCACAGGTACATTATATATGACATTTTTTGTCATCTTAAGTCTATGAACTCTAGGATAAAATTCTCTCTTAAGGAATGTATTCTACATTTAAAAAGAAATGTTTCTACACCACAGTTCCATATAGGTAGAACTGGGTTCAGTCATTGCTGGCAGAGTGAAAAGCCTGTGGACTTTCACCATCAGCCCACTTTACGCAGCACACGTGCTTTACAAGCAAGGGTAGCAGTCCCCCGATTGTTTAAAATTCCCATTTTCAATAAAACTGCACCAACAGTACATTTGAACCAGCACACGAGCCATTTGAAAACTCTTAGGGAAGATTTTCAAGCTCTCTTTGTTACATTTACTTGGGTTGTTGTTTAAATTCAGTCTTCGAGGCTTTGGCACTCCGGGGACTCGATGGAGTCTGGCACAGGGTCACTCCTGCTGCGAAGCGGCTGCCAGAGGCTCGGCTGGCGAGCCGGCAGGGAGAGCACTCTCGCTGCCCGGAGAGAGCTGAACAGCCCAAACCTGCACCAGCCCATTCATGCATTTTCAAGGGCAACTCGGTCAGCTGCCATTCTTTTGGCATCGTTTTAGAACAGGACTGGCTTTTTAATGGTTTTGCTAAAAGAACACCGAAAAGCTGTTCGTCACGTTTGAGACCACCAGTGTCACAATCTGAGACAGCATACTCTGCTATTCCTGCTATTTGACATGTTTTCCCTTTGCCCTGAGGCATTCTTTCCATTGAATTTGCAACAGAATGAACATAAAACAGACCTTTAAAAAAAAAAAAGAAAAAGCAATTACTCTGAAATAATAACAAATAGACTAAGCCATAGTAATTTCTCCTGGCATAAGACAAATCAGTGGAATTTAACACATAGTCTGATGAGTACCTCCAACCAAAGAATTAACCATACACAGATGAAAAGATAAGGACTAACCGTTGCCAGATAAAAATTCTTACTGAAGCTAAAAGAAATCAAGTTTCAAGGAAAGTTTCAAGCAAACACTAAAAGCATTGCAATGCTTGCTGAGTTCCACGCTTTTTCAGTAAGTCAGGAATTAGAAACTTGTTTGGTTTATGAAGAGGAATGCATAACATGCTTGACCCATGATAGGGAAGAATTGGAACAGATCACACCATATGTCCTTTCCAGACTTAAGATTTTAAGATGACTGGATACTGAAAGCAAGACGATCCAAATTGTTATTTGTCCGTCTGCTATCCTGCTCTTGTGATTCCTCCCTTCATTCCCAGTTTAGTGTATTTTCTCCCAGCTTCTTTTGTTCTCTCAGCTGCAAATGAAACGTGGTCTCAGGGAAGAGTACATTATTTCAGAGCTCTAAGTTTGATGTAATTTGTTGGTGAAACGAGGTAATATTTTTAGTGATCAATTAATCTGCTTGGCGTTCTGAAATGCCCAATTACATGGTTAACATAAGCATGTCGAGAGCGTGACAGCAGAGCTAAATGAGTAATGAAATTCTCTGACTTGGTGGCTCAGCTAAAATAAAGACGGGAAGGGGAGAAGCAGAAATCACCTTAGGCCAAGAAACAACAGCATTTCAAATTAACCCCAAGAGTAGGTTCATCTCAAAATAAAGTTCTATGTCATTTTTGTTAGCATATTTTTTATTAATCTTTAAAAAGCAAAACATAATTTAACAGATAAGCAAAAATTACATATTTTTTCTGAAATAATTCCGTAAATTGTTCACTTTAATATTTGTAAAACTTCTCCATCATATTTAATTTTTTGGCTGAAACTATTTGAATCATGTCAATCCTCTTACTTTTCTTGGATCTTTGCTTCCCATTAAGGAGGAGCTTTCATAATGAACATGCCACTTGGCGGTAACAAGCATTTCTGTGTCACTGAATACAATATAAAATATTGAACTTACAGGTAGAGAAGCAGAACTTAGGGGAACTTCTGAGAATTTGCTACAGATCTGCTTTATACAACAAAGATGGGGTTTTTTTTGTCAGAAGGGCTGTGCTACTCCAGTGACCACACGTTTCTTTGTAGAAGTCTGCAAACACTAGGAAGAGGACCCAGGAGTCTTAAAGACTTCACTCCCAGAACTATGTACATACAGCTGATGACGCCAATGCACAAAAAACAGGGGAACACAGACGGCTCATCTTGTGTTCCAAAATAGCTTCATGCAAAATGTTGCACAGGGAAACTACAAGGAGGGAAGCTCAGAAAGAAAACATTAATCTTAAAATATTTATAATCATAGAATAACTTCGGTTGGAAGAAGCTTTTGGAGGTCATCTGGTCTAACTCCACCTAAAGCACAGCCAATTTAGTAGCTTCATGTTTTTCTCATACTTTTATTTCAAAGAGAAAACAAGAATAAGCAAAATAATTTACAAAGGGATAAAAAACATCTTTGTGACTTACGTAAAAACATAGCATGCAAGTCATCTAATTTGAAAAATAAAAGAAAGAAGTGTCTTCTAGGCTACCTGCCCTTGATTTAATACTTTCTCTTTACAAAACATCTCTGAAGTCCAAGAGAAGGGATGATACAGAAGCTAGACAGGAATATAGGATGATGGCAGATGAGTGAGGTTACCTTAATATTACTATTTTCTCTCAATGTGCTTTTTTCACTCTAACAAAGTCCAAAGTGCAGACATTTTACACTATTCTTTGGCAACTGATAAGATAAACAAAAAAAGGGAATATCTTTAAATGCTTATTTCCTCCATGCCGGGACCCTCTGGAAGCCGCACTTTTGTTATGAGTAAGACTCTGAACATTTTCTTAGCATTTCAATTCAGTGTTCCTCACCCAGCTGGTACCACACATCAAAGTGGATGGTGCAAGAGCTTCCCAACAGGCAGGTATGGTACTGTCTAGCCTCTGGGAAGTTATTTTTCTAAACCCTGGGATTTTGGATGTAGTTCTCAAGAATGCTGTTGTGTACTTCTTTCCAGGACTCTCTTGATTTTTTCTTCTCTTTTATTTCTTTTTTTAAATTAAACATTATTTTTTCTTGTTAAACTCAGACCAATGTAGTTAACATGATAAATTTTATCTGTACCTCCTAAGGTCAACAAAGGTACAAACAGGCTGAAGTCTAAGATGCATGCACCCAGGTTTTTGTCAGTGCACTGTGGTTGGGAGTGACCCAGGAGAAAAATCACAGTCCTCCTGTGGGACCTTTAACAGGAATCTCAAGTGGGATCCTTTCATACAAGTTGAGCTGACTAAGCAGTGGGATTAGATTAAATCAGACAGCCAAGACTTCTATAATCACTAGAGAGAGACAGGAAACTCCAGAAAGTAATTTGCATTAGTGTAAAACAAGGAGAGAATTGAGAAGAAAAGAAAGTAGAGGAGACTAGAAGAAGTTTTCCCAATAGGATTTAGGAAAAAATATCACACCTAATTTTCCCTGCAGCCGTTTAAACTCTTTAAAAGCAACACGATTAAAATGCACATATATTGAAGGAACTCTGAGAACAAAGATAATAAAGGCCTACAGAAATGGTAAGGCTAGATCTCACAAACTGTCGTTTCTCAAAAACTCTCTCTGCCATACGAGATGTATATATTTTTTTTACTGAAAACAAACAAACAATAGTCATTGTGTAATTTCATGTTCTGTATAACTCAGACTGTATTCTTAAATATTTATTTCCTGTGTAATTAATTTCAGATACCAGAGAACTAAAAACTGTCTTGTAACATGAATGGCAGAAGGATGCACTTCACGGTGTTTCTCCTGTTCAAGCATATCTTTACACTTCACTTAAAAATCTAGAATGGGAGCATAATACCTCATTCATTGCTAACAGCACTATGAATGAAAGGCTCTCCAAACATCTGTTCAATGATATTTAATGCATGGTCTAATAAGCACTGGCATTTCCCACTCACAGATTTGTAGGAATTACATATGGGCTACAATTCTGTTGACAGATCCTTGCTGTTCTGGAAAGACTCTTTGCCCAGTCCTCAAGGCTTTACTTTAATTCCTTATGGACATTACCATATGCTTGCAACTCTGGCTATTTAGGCTAAGCCAGGTTTGATCATGGCATTCAACACACATTGTCTAAATACTATACAGCATCAAAAGCCACTTCCCAAATTAGCTGTTGCTAGGAGAGAAAGGAACGACAGAGAAACACAGGAATGGAATACGAACAAAATGAACCAGACTAAGCTTTTCAAAGGAAACAGAAACGTTGGTGTTTCTCCACAGACCTGGCGTTTACGAGATACTATCATACAGTCATGTCCACAACCACTTCACAGTAACAGTCCCCTTAAAACATAGAACAGTTCAATCAGCTATCACAGACAAACAGCAAGAAAACTCAGGAATCACTTGCCTTATTCGTACCATAAAACACACTTCAATCTGTTACACTCCTCTGTACTTAGAACTGCAAAGGGTGTAAGTTGGTTTTGACTTGTAAATGAAAGTATACCTCCTCCCTTATTTAAGTCTTTTAAAATCCAGTAAGGGAAGTTATTTCAGTTTTACTTCAGGGAAGTGGAAGGACAAGCAACAGAGAAGGCTTTTCAAAGTTTATTCCTTGCATTTGAGCATGCATGGAGACAAAAGGATGATCTGAAATTTGTGCAGTATTAGTTAACACTGAAGAGGTCCAAAATAATGACAACGCAAGAGCTAGCACAACATCTGCATGGAAAGAAATCTTACCCAGCATAAGGAATATCTTTCTTGGTTTGTAAAGCTCCCTGTGGACTTCATCCAACACACTTTTTAGTTCTGCTCTCTTTCTATTCCCCCACTACAAACTTGCACTCATCTCAACCTGGCTGCCTTCTCTGCTCTCCATGTAACCTCAGCACTTCTGCTACAAAAAAACCTAACTCCTCTGCACTTCTTGCAGGAGTATTTCTCCTGTATATCTACACCTGTACAGCTCTTCTTATCCCCCAATCTCCCCCACTCCAATTATTTAACTTCACACTCGGTTTCTGCAGCCTCTTAGTTCTGAAACACAACTCAAACCAAGAAAAAACTTTCAGTGAAAATAAAGCCATTGGAAACAATGTGGTATTATCCAGGATACACAGCTGTATGTAGAAATGACTGAATGGGATAAAAGCATGAGTGTATGCAACTTTCAAAGTGAGGAAAAGCTAAGAAATGAGCCAGCCGAAAGTCCTTATCAGACACAGAGGCTGCTGCATTAATCTGCACAGCTTAGTGCCTGTTACCCTGCTGGGCTCTGCATATCATTTCCAGAAGAGACCCTTAGAAACTTTCACTAGATAAACACACTGTTTAAATATCAGCAAATTATTCTGTATGCTTAATACAGGAGATTTTTTTTTTATGGTGATTGGCTGCCTGAACAGCCTGGTACAATGCCATCCTGCTTCTTGCTCAGATTTGCAAATGATACAGCTGTCACCCTACATATGTGCCACACATTTACCGCTCACTGACCAAATCTGTTTGGCCATTCAAATGCAGATAAATTGGTGAGGTCAACACAGGCAATGGAAAGCACCCTACCTTTTGAGCAACACTCGTGCTATGCTAAAGTGGAAAAAAAAAAAAATCTAGTTCTTCTAAAGTTCTTCCTAAGGAAGCCAATATTACAAGATGAGATAACACACCAAATAATGGTGATCTGGCAGTGGGGAACAAGCTGCAAAAGTGAGGGGCACATAGCCAACTTGGCAAAGACCCGAAGAATCCAGTTGTGGTACCAGACTATGTACACAGGCCAATCTTGAACAAGATGAAGAGAAAAGTAACGAAAAATGTTGACAAATGTCCCTCCAGTTCTGCCTATTCAGAACAAACCTCTATTTCTCTGCTGTTGAGATGCTTTTCACTAGATAGCAAAACAGATTAATAAAAATGTGCCTTCCAGAAAACATCTACGAAACACTTTAGGTAACCAACCTTTGTAAGAACAGACTTCTACAAATTAGCTATGAATTCACAAAAATTTTGTCAAATATTAAATTATAGCCTCTGGTTTATTCCAAGCCTCCAGGTATGGAAAAAATGGTAGAAACCTTAAATATTTGGTCACTAGGCCCTGCATATTTTGTAAGCAGCAGGCATTTCCATAAGCCTATTAACCTCTTGACACAAAGGATCACTTATTGCATGAAGGAAGATTTTCCAATCCATATTTTTTCTTTCAAACTAGACTTAAAAATAACAAGTAACATGGCGAACAAAACTGATACAGCACATTTTTGTCTTTACACTTGAAATTCATGTGGTGATTAGGATACATTAAACAATGTTTTGCTTCACAGAGGTTGAGCAATTGGATGCCTTACAAGGACAGGTAGAACATCAAGCCATTCATATCTAAAAGACCAAAATAAATTCCGCAGTTGCAACAGTAAAACTGAGAAATGGAAAAACACAAACACTTGCTGAGTATTTCGAACAAAGTGGATGGAAAAAATCAAATGAAAATACATCCTGGAAAGCAAATGGTAACGTGCAACACTCAAAATACTTGATTAAACATTTTAATATTATGTAGCTTATTCCCATTGAAATGTGGGGTTTAGGCAATCTACAACTTCACCACAGCTGAAATTAATTGAAATTGATTTCCTCATTCAGCTCTACAACAGGCACCTCACCAGACTCTCATCCACCCTGTAGCACGAACACACCACCAAGACCTTGATCTTGCAAGAACCTACAAAGATCCTGAAGCCATAAGCTTAAATAAATGTTGTCATGATAGCCCCGAGAACTAAAGCTAGCTCAATAAAGCTGTTCTTGCTGGTTTTATAGTGTGGAGCTGCTTGTGCCACGCCAGTTCACATGACTTTCCTCTTAAAAAAAAATTATCTTGCTCATATCAAGATCCAAAGTTTCTGTCAAAAGAGAGAGAAGTAATAATCTTCCTAAGGTCAAAGTCCTGATGCTGTTAAAAATGCAAAAGCAGTTCAGAAGGCAAAGCAAAAATACCAGGTCAACGTGGAATGAGAATATGAACTGGACTGAATATGCATCAGTCAGGTTTAAATGCTATTTAATCAGTAGGAAATTTTAGAAAGGAGTGGCATGCAAGGAGATTGTGTTCTCAAATAGAAAAAAGATGTAAAATCTCTCTCACTGTCCGCATAAGAGACATGCGTGCTAACACCAAAACATGTAGCACCTCACAGAAGCAGAATGGCTCCTGGCAAGCAGAATGTCTTAAACAGTCCATGATATTGCTACTGTGTGCCTGGTATTTGCTAAGGCACTTCTACACAATCCTCACCAGCTCTTACTGCAAATACTGCAACAAGGGGAAGAAGAAAATGAGGTGGAAGGACACATAGAAAAGACTACTATTAAAAATGTGAACAGAATGAATATGGCATCTAAAACAGAACAAAAAAAAAAGTAAAATCAACAGTATTTTTATTTAGAAAGAATTTTTTAAAAAAGGAGAAAGAAACACTCCCACACCAAAAACTTCAGCATTGAAAGTGAAGAGTTTCAGTGTTCACTTAAAGGTTTTATCTTCAACCATCTGTGACTTTTATTATTTTATAGTCATATATCACTTATTGCTACACACTGTGAGGAACAAGGGAGGAGGGCTGGAGGAAAGACATTTAATGACAGTAAGAAAAGTACTTACTAATTTAAATAACTCCCAGAAATGTTCTTATCTACTGAACAAACATTCCAGTGTTTTAGTTAAGTCAAGCAGACAGAGATCAAGTGAACGTGTATATAGCAATTTAACAGTAACTCACAGCAGTGTAAGATGCACTTTTGTTACCACGGCTGAGCATTTGAGCCTTTTTCCCTGTTTTTAAGTTACTGCATGGAGGCTCTCTAAGCTACTTTGTTACTTAGTCTAAAATTAAATGGTCTCAGCATTTAGTAGAGTAGATAAATCACTAGTAACACCATTAATTTTAAAACAAATCTGCTGCTAGGTGCATAGAACATTCAGTACTACCTACTTCAAAGATTTAGCCAGATTTACCGAGAACTGATCAAAAGGAAGGGTTAACATCACAGGAATTGGTGTCTACTTACATCGTTTCCGTCCATTAATGCAAGAAGCTGGAGATCAGACTGAGCTGCAGTGGCCTCCCTGACACGGATTTGTACAACCACAAATTTCACAACGCCTTTGAACATGCATCATCAGGCTTTTGTAGGAAGAAGCCGCGCTGATTTGTTTGCTTGGCATCTGTCACTGCTACACATCCACGAACTAGAATTACGTATGGGTGCAAGATGCAAGGCTCGGATGGGCCATCAAATCGCTCTACCAGGCTGCCTACACAGGAGGCGAGGAAGAAAGGAGACTGTGCCAAAATTCAGACCTTCTTCCTTACTGGGCTTTTGTAACTAACTAAAGACAAAGCAGTTTGGATATGAGAATAACATGGGCTCAAGTACAAGTAAGACTGACAGGTGTGCCCATGCAGTTGCTGGATAAACTGTGGGTCTCTTGATTAGAATAGTGCAGAGGGGGAGGAGTATCTGTTTCTGAGATGGGACAAACAAGAACATGATTTGGGCCTCTTGAGCTAAATACTTAACTACATTTCTGCCTATGTTCAACCAAGACTACTAAATATAATCCCCAACGGCAGCAGTCCTTGATTGCTTGAGTATTCCTAACACTTATCTTCTACATGAATTTGCTGCTTCTGAAAATAATATTTCTATTGATTTTTTTTTAACAGAAAGGTTTTATTTTTAGAAAGCAGAAGTGGTGTAATACACCATTGGTCCCAACCTCTCACAACACCTTGAGTCTCAAACTGAGTCAACAAGCAATGAATTACAGAACATAAAGGTGGGTATGTGGGTGCATCTTACAGCAACTATTTCTCTGTGTTATGGAAAAACAAATTAACAGGCATTCTGAGCAAGGAGCTGAAGGTGCAAAGAGGTTGCAGTAAGATCATAGTCACATGAGAATGCAGCAATGCCCTTGAATAAGGAAATGATAGAACAAGTCTAGGTACAGAAATATTTTTTTAAAGTTGCCTTCCAAGTGTTCTATTCCTCATAATGCAGAGGAATGTAAGAATTTTCCATCCCAAGAGCATTTAAGAATATACTTCAGAAAATTACTTCAGCAAGAAACCAGGATAGGATAAAGAAAAATGTATTTTTTTCCATTATTTGACAACATAATTCTTTTCCCTTCAGAGCAGCAAACACAGTTTTGCAAAACTGCTCCATTAGATCACAAAACTGCTATGGAATACTCCATTTCTTAGATATATCAGCATAATAATTTCAGCTGAAACCAACACAGATAACCCATAACCAGCAAATTTATGTCTTGCAGCTGTCTTTACCTCATCACCAATCATATAAAAATCTGGGACCTTTATTTCAGAACAGATTTTAAATACTTCAACTAGTCAATGAAAAATTTATAGGAAAATGCTCCCTATATATAGCTCTAGACAAATTTCTCCGTGATTACTTAGAAAGCATCAAAATGCTGTAGAATCGGTTGGCCGTGTACATCCAAAGAAGAAGATAAAAACAAGCTCAACAAATTACACAATGCATCTGGAAGAAGGAGACTGGTGACTCATGAAGATACTTCATCAGTTTGTTTAAGATTCAGGAGTCAAGTATAAGGATTCAAACTTCTACATTTAAGTCTAGGCTTAGATAAAGTATTTGGAAGAGGGCGACAGGATGCTAGCAAAAAAGAAAAGCAACACACTGATTCCAAACAGTTTTCCCTGAATCTGCAAACTCAAGTTAACATCCACAAGAGATGCTAGATGCTCACTCCCTTGGGTGTTGACTCTCATTTTGTACTGGCCCTTCATTTATGTTCACCTACCCTTTAAGATCCTATATTCATGTGATCACATATTCCCCAGTTCTCAAGAACTCAAGACAAAAAGCAAGCATGAATACAATTATTATAACCCCCTTAAGTTACAAATAAAACTTCTTTTCAAGCAAGAGATCTAAGAGATCATCTTTTCAAGTTTGAAACTAAAAAGATTGTCTCACTCTCATTCCTAATAAGCATGAAGAAGTTTAAACTCAGCATTATTTTAAAAACAATGTTTAACTAAAAATATGTTGGGCAAATTAAATGGGGAAAGATGAGTATTTTCAATTTTCACATGTAGAAACTTCATATACAACATCTTCATGATAGCTTTTGTCTTTTGACTAGGTGACTTGTCTAATCTCTCTGTGATTCTAACCCTTCATCTCTCAGGCATGATCATTACAAGACAGACTGCTGTTAGGAAAAGATGCTAATAGATTACATGCTTCAATATGACCTGTGCAGTGGAAAGGACAAATTAGCAATCACATAAGATAAGCATGTACGTAAACATGAATATAACCTTGTGGGGGAGATTCTTCAGATAGTCAACATGAGGCAGTAGGAAAAGGTCAAAAACATCTCTTGGTAGAGAAAGAGAAAGCAAGCAGAGTTTTGATTGGGTAAGGAAAAGAGGTGGAAAAGGAGGACTTCAAAGATCAATGGTTAAAATAGGCAATTCAGAAGAAACATACAGAAAAGTCAGGAAATAGCTACATGGGGAAAG
>NW_009698311.1:136750-173810 GCF_000703405.1 Apaloderma vittatum
TCAGCAGGTTCTAGTCTCAGACACGCAAAGCAGGCATTTATGATGGGGCACAGATTTAACATTGGGGACTAAAGAGAAAGCCAAAACAATTATAATGGTACCCAGTATTTCAATAATGCAGGTATATAGATCGCTAAATGCAAAGGGAGCTAGAAAACTCCTGGGAAGGCACTTAAAGCACAGCAAGAAGAAATCACTTTAAACATAACAGGTCCTTCAGACAAAAAATGTAATGACATCTTCAGACAACAGAAACACCCAAGGCACACTAAGAACAAATCCTTCACAGAGAGCCCAGTAATGTCTACAGAGCTATCTGCAAAGCACTTCAGCAGCCCTGCAAATCTCATCCTGCCCACTGTCACACCAGTCTTGCCAGGACCGAAAACAAACCAGATTTCTCCAGTCTCAGTTGCGTTCTCCAGACACTAGAAGTCAAGATACAAGCATATTCTCCTTAAAAACCTCTAAGGAAAATGAAGGAGTTGTTAGTTTTGGGAGCAGTATTCATGCATCTCCCTCCTCCTTCTCCCTCTCCATTCTGTCCCTAGGAGGTGTTTTTTGTATTTTTCTCCATGAAAATAAAAGAATTGCCACTAGTAGGAGACAGACATGGGAGGAAAGAAGGTGGTAAAGGCTTTGCTGTTTGTAAAGGCAACGTATTGCACGAAATCAAATACAAACGTGAAACTGCACTGCAAGCTTGCAAACCTGCCATAATGCTCACCAGTTACCTCAGCCTTGATATGGAGGAAGCATGGTCTCTCTAGGGGTCAGAATGATCCAGTCCCAGCCAAATCCAACTTTCATGAGCCAGTAGCTCCCAATTCTCATGCTAAATTATATGCAAATATTTTATCATGTGAACTCCCAGAGTCAAAGCTGAAACTAAAACACTTCATTTTAGAGTGTCAAAGAGGAGATAAGCTTGTATTTCCCCAGCCACCTCCAACACACACCTATTTTCAATTGTTTCTATAAATTTTCTTTCCCAACACACAACATTCCTAGGCAGAAGCATCTACTGCTGATGCAGGTTTTTCTCACAGGCCATAATCGATTCACACTCCACTAGCTGGTAATTCCCTTTATCATTTGTTAAATCAGTTCTAAAATCTACAGAGTATTTAAGTACATGCATTGCTGCAGCAAACAGTTATGGTCCAGTGCTCCTATTCAGATCCCTTATCCTCACAATTTTTTTTCCAAGGAGTCAAAAATGCAATATATCTGGCTACCCAAGCATCAACTCAATTATGATACCTACAACATTTAACCCAAAGGATGAGAACAGTAACTCTTGGGAATAAGAATTAGTGACTGGGAAGGGCTCATAGTTTTATGCTTTGATAATATTAATTTCAAACTCATTTATTTCTAGAGACTTGTTCTACAATCTCAGTTTCACGGTTCTAATTATTACATTGCTTGCTCCTCCATATGCCTATAGCAAATCCAAAGTAGAACCAAAAAGGAAAGAAGTCTTGGTGCACAATCCTTCCCATCGCATCCTGGCTTTTAGAACACACATATTCATTGCAGATCTTGGTATCCATGTGCAGGGAAGTAACCAGTATATTAGAGAATACAAAAAAAAAAAAAGGACACTCTACTAACCTGAAAGTCTTATTTCCAATCCATTCTGCCTCTTTCTCTAATGCACTCATGAAAGCTTGGGGTTCAGTTTCTTTCAGATTCCCTAAAGGCAGGGCTAACTTGCTCGTAATTAGGGAAGAACGGGTAGGATGGACACCTCTTTACTAATCACCTGAAAGAGGTCACGTGGGCACTATCGAGTTTGAAGGTTACACCAGTTGCGAGTGAGGCAGGAGAGGCGAAGATAGCTCAATACATTTCAGGGCAGGAGTTGCCATTCGGAAGGACGAAGACAGGCCAAAGCTCATCACTTGTTAGGCCATATCTGGAAGACTGCGTCCAGTTTTGTTGCCTCCAGAAGGAAGAGATCAATAAACTATCACAAGTTCAGCAGAGGGGCACCAAGGTGGTCAGGAGCTGCAGCACCTGCCCTGGGAGGAGAGACTGAGGGAGCTGGGCTGGTTCAGCCCAGGGAAGCAACAGTCCTAACAGCCGCCAAACTGCACCTACAAGAAGGGTATCAAAAGAATAAAGCCAAGCTCTTCACAGTGGAGCATGGACAGAGGCTGACACACAACAGACACGAACGGAAACCACAAGGAGGTTCAGACTGGACATCTCTTTTATCTCTTCTGGTATCTGGTTCCTCAAGTATGGGAATGCCACAAAGGAGAGGCAACAGTATCCGTTCTGTGAGGAGGATGTCACTGACCACCTCAACTCTCTAGAGAGGTATATACCTAAATAAACTGCCTGCCAGCTACAAACAGCTTTGAAAAGAACTGAAAACGCAATATAACTTCTCTGAGAGCTTTTAAGATCACCACCTTAGCTGTGGACCTGACTTCAGACTTCCTTCTAAAGTTCCAGTCAACTAAAATAATTCCTGATTGCTAGGAGGAGAGAGCATTGAAGTTTAGCTGCTTTTATGGAGTCAGAAC
Organism: Apaloderma vittatum; assembly: GCF_000703405.1. Taxonomy (NCBI): domain Eukaryota; kingdom Metazoa; phylum Chordata; class Aves; order Trogoniformes; family Trogonidae; genus Apaloderma; species Apaloderma vittatum. The sequence goes on from NW_009698311.1 coordinate 139,288, forward strand.
ATTTTGGTCTTTGTTTTTACTAAGCTATGTACACCAGTAGCTAGTAAAAAGGCTTTCCAAATTCGATTCATCTGTTAGCATGTGTTAATATCAATGTGATGTGAGGTGGATCACTCAAGGTACCTAGTACTTGACTCATTTTTCCCCACATGAACAAGTCAGTTGGCACCCGCCTATTTATGAAAGAAAGGCAGCCTTTTTAAAACCGATACATTATAATTGCCATTTCTCATGAAACCCTGAATCAAAAAGAAGAGCAGACATTGGTTCTGATTAGAGCAAAGAGAGGAAAAAAAAAAAAGGCAAGCCAGCAACAACAACAATGAAAAAAATCTTTCATACCAATCATCCACAGAACAGTCAATTTTCAGAGGGATTTGTTCAAACAGCTACAAGGACGGGAAAAGCAACACCGCCCTGACCCTCTGACATCCAGGTTGATGTCTGCTAGGAACAGCATGCAGGCAGTTTTCAAGAGCTGCATTGCATAACTGCGTAGGGCTCAGCACCGGACAAAAGGGTGGGACTGGGAGCTCACAGGGAGTATTTGGACATTTGAGAAAACAGATCTTCAAGCAGACCTTATTAAAAAGGTCTCCAAACTTTATCAGCCCCTGGAGCAGCCGTTGTTTTATCCAGTCTAAACCAGAAAAACTTACTTATTGAATTTTCTTTTTTCCTGGGAAGCAAAGGAATCAGTCTGGCACAGTGATTCATGGTGTTACTACACTGGCTTTCCTCAGCTGGAACATTCCTTCAGCATCCCATGAAGGGCTATTAAAATAAGTAAATCACGAGAACCATCTGTCCTTTGCAGAGAGGAGGGGATGGGGTATTGCAGTGTATTTCCTTCTTGCTGCATGGTGTTGACCCCTTCCTGCTTGTGACACAAGCCCATGTTATCCTGAGGACTTAATAGCTACATCCAATATACAACATTTTGTCTGTTTAGTTAAACTTTAAGTTGCATAGGAAGAAAGGCTACACCTGAGGCCACACGGGACATACGACAGCATAACTGTATGCTGGGAGAAAACACACCATCTTTCTCTTTCCTTCCCAGCAAAACCTTCATCAGTTGGGTTTTTTTGTTACACTATCTTCTTCCATTTTACTTGACATCCTTCCTTTAAGCTAAAAAGCCACTATATGCTAATTAATGTATATTAAAAAACCCTTTTATTCTTATAAGAGAAAAACTGTGTTTTCCATGAAAATTCTCTCCTGACAACAGCGTCTGCTTTCAATTTTCCATTAAAACAACATTGTACTGAATTTTCATTCACACTAGCAGAGTATTTTTCTGCCCTCTGAGCAAAGATCTTTACTCCTCTACTATCACCAAAGCAGAGGAAGAGCAGGATGCAATTAAGCAATTAGGTAAACAGTGAGGTGAAACGATATATGCCCTTAAATGAAAGTAAATTTAAAAAAATAAAACCAGGCACTTTTAAAGTATCTTTTAAGAACAGTATGTTTTTTCTTTTAGATAGGCATCTAATCCTCTGTGCCTCATCAGAAGGAAACACTACTTGTCATCAAAGGAAGTTATTGTTCCCAGTTAATTAATGACTGTAACACGCCTTGGGATCTTGGAATGTAAGATATCATTGCTATTACACAATGCTGAGGTCTTTTCAATCAGTTAAATATTTCTATTAATGTGTATAGCCCAAGTGTGCTGTGCTGTTTCCTTTGAGGGTATTCTTTCTAAGCAATTTCACAATCTTACCCCAATCCCACACAATATGTAGTTTGCAAAAGCTGCAAATAGCTATAAAAATATCAACACTTATTGATCCTCAAATCGGATCCACATCCTACAAATGTTTTAAAAATGCTACTGCTTACCACAGCCATTCTTGCTAAACTTGGGATTACCCATCAGGACAAAAATTACACAGCGTTAGAGCGTTTTGCAGACAGAAAATGCTTTTGTGATCCCCTGTCCTGAACACTGCTCCAGTTAAGTAGCAGAGACGCACACAGACATTTCCCTTCCATGTGGTGCACCTGCAGCAACCACCACATGTGCACACCTTGCCTTGCTGCAACCAACTCCTCCTCACTTACTGGAGCAATATGCTGAGTGTAATAGTCTCTGCAAACTGGAAACCTCAAGGGGTCCCAGTCATTATGCCAGAAAACTTTTATTCCACTTTATATCAAAAAGCACGCAGTGAAGATGCATATTTTTTACTTACGATCAAAGGATATTATGGAAGACATCATCTTTTTTGATTAAAATGTGGACCTCACGGGTAAAGAGCAAGTAGTATATGCTGGAACACTTGCCTAATACACGTAGAGCCTTTACCTCATCAATCTCTTTACAATTTCAGATTTCCTTTGATAATCATCCTTTTCTACCTTAGGGTTTGGAAGTGGGTTTTATAACTTCACTTTTAAGAACAAAGGGAGCTTAAACCAAAACAAGACCATGTTTGTCATTGCTAACTGGTGCTAGACAGGAAGAAATATTATTTATGACAGCCAGAAAGATAAAATGAATCAGCACAGCCACACAGAGTGCATGTTTGAACCATTTGAGTTTCGAGATATGGAAAATCATCCAAAAGGTTTAAGGAATAAGGGAAAACGACGTATTTCTATTCAGAGATATAGAAAATTTCTGTTGTGCCTTAAGCATTTGCCAACAGAACAAATTGAAATTTGATTGCTACAACCACAGAGCAATAACAAGTTCTCCCATCAGAACCAGCATAAAACCACAAACAAAAAGCACTCCAGTGTGCCAAAGGCTGCCTGAAACCAGGAGGAGACTAAAGCTTTTTATTTAGCAAAGATGAAAAAGGACAAGTTCTGATGTGGTTGTCAGAGCGCAGCACGTTTCACAGCCACAGAGCTGTGGAAGCACAGAACTGCCCTCCCCGAGCCCCACACAAACAGACTCGTCTCCTCACTGCAGCCCTGCACAGCAGCTCCAGCTTCTGGCTTTAAGGTCAGAACAAAAACCCTGAAGTCAGAGAAACATCCCAAGCAAAAGCCTTGTTTGGAAGAACATAAAGAAGAAGCACTGAGGAACAGTTGGCCTCCTCTTCACATTCATAGTTGCAGAATACAAAATAGTTAACTTGGATGCGCACTGAAAGTTAGGTTAAGAAATTAACTCTTCGAAGTAGCAAGACAATGAATCACTTCTGGCCCTACAGATGCAGTCAAGTGGAGCCAACATTAGTGAGCTTTCAGACTGCGAATCTTAACTCTGCTAGATCGGGAAAACCAATGGGTAAACTCTTGAGCACTAAGACTCATCTTTTGGACAACGTACAAAGAAAGCTGTAGCTAGTCAGCTTGCCTCTTCGCTTAATTTGCAAGCCACAGACCTCACAAAAACTGCATGCCTACACGTGTTGTTGGGATCTCTTCATAAATGCCAGGAAAGCATTCACCAAACCATGCTTGCAGTTTCCATCAGGGTCTATAGCCTGAGAAGGCAAAATGCCAAAAGAAAAAGCAGCATTTAACATTGTAAGATGATACACTGCTTCTTCAATTATTTTCTTCTAGGAGAAAGAGTGCCCAACCAGCAGTATCAGTGCAACAGAAAGGTCTCTGCAGCCTTGCTGAGATACCACTGGGAAAGACCACAAAGTGGTGAGAGGTATCACCAAGCACCACCTATGCTGCCCAGTCATGCTGCAAGTCATTACGCTGGAGGTTGCCAGGCTTTATATGTTGTCCTGAACAACCACATACAACAGAAGCACATTTACACAAACTAATTGAAAAGTCAGTAACAGGGTAACTAGGATGACAATGTCAAAGAGCAGTGTAAGAGACATGTAACATGGTGCTAAGCATTGCCAAATCCACACTGTCACGAGATAAGGGCATACTTTAAATAGATAATCTAAATACTTAACCTTCTAGCAATTAAACATTTAACTTTGCTTTTATTTATGCCATTCAATTGCTTATATTTCTTAAGAAGTTTTAACTACCAGAAATACAATATGCTGATAGTTACACAGGCCTGTATTTTAAAGATGTGGTGTCAATATTCTGCGTAAATTGCAAGCTAATTCACCGAGTACTCAAGAATCAGCATTGGAAGAGCCATCCTATTCATTTTAATGAATAAAACTGTGGCAAAGCTTATGTGAATTAACTCATTTTCTGCTTACTGGGATGAGAATAGATTTCTTTTAGATATCTGCCCTAAGACAAAAATTACTGCCAAAATACAAGAAAGCAGGAACAAGTTCGAAATACACTTAAAAAAACCTAATTGAATTAACTTCTCCAAAGTAGCTTCTAGCTATACAATCAAAAATTCTTATGTTCAGTTTTTCCCTAAGGTAAATATTACTCACAAACTTGTTTAAGTTATCGGGTATTGATTTAGAAGAAAACCCACTGTTTATACTAAAGACATAAAATGTAGTACAGGACTTCTGAAACTAGGACGTATTTTAGCCACTCTAGTAACTCAAAAGATAGAACAGTGTGTTGATACCTAATTCCATAAAAAATAACTTTTTTGAATCTGTTTTAATGCAGAATTCTTAAAAATATCCCAAAAGAATGTAAGACTGTAATGTGACAGTATTTCTGCATATAACACTGCCTGTAACCTACGAATATGAGCATGCCACTTAATAGCTACAGATCTTCCGAAAACCAGACCCACTCACTTAAACCAAATGTTTTCCTGATCTTACTTTCACAATGTTTAAGAGGAGAAATCATTTTTGATACATTTTTGATGCATTCCTCAGAACATGAAAAAAATGAAAGAAAACACAAAGTAGGCATAGAATATTGAAATCTAGTAACTCATGATCCACCAGAAAAATAAAAGAGCTTCTAGCAGAATCTTCCATGTCTTGGCCTTTTTCTCTTATAACAATCACAAAGAACAAAATTCTAGTTGATTTAGGATACGCTACGTAGCACAGTTTTGAATATTTCTTTTAAACAAACACATCCATCAAGTCACAGCTTAAAACAATTACAGACCCTTGTTCACTGGTAAACTTAAAGCTGGCAGAGTCAGATAAAAATTTGGCTGCAATAAATGTCTAGTCAACTCCAAGCCAAAATAAGCTCCGTCTTGTTTTACTGTGTGCTTTTGTTGGGTTTATTGTTGCTACTACACCAAATAAAATACACCTGAATAAAATACAAATACAAGCACTGAGTCAGATTACGGTAGCTCCCCGTTATCAAGGTTCTTCCAGGCAAACCAGAACTCACCTCAAACTTTTAAGCCTGTTTCTCTTGACCAAATAAAGTCCTACTTCTATTTTTGTATAGAAAGAAAGATAACAGAATTAGCATAATTTTAGAAATTCATAAACTTACAGACAGAGTCTATTTAACACCTGTTAATGCAGTTGACACTGTCTCCAACAGCATAATGTAAATACATACAGTAGTTTCTAACCAGGCTAGTTGGGTCTCCTGGATATCCTCACCTGGAACACTCCAGCCATCTTGCAAGCAGTAGCTATGAACAGGAGACTACATTCACAATTGGAATATAAACTATTTAGCTACCATAAAAGGGAATTTATTCCTTTTTTTTTTTTTTTTAATTTAAGCTGTATCTTCCAGAGCAGAAGAGGAAGCAAATCTGCTCATGACTAAGAATATTTAGTAATGAAGTTGGATGTATCTGCCTAGTTTAAAGGAATAAAAATATTGAAACCAAGAAATAGGAAGTTCCTCCGTATTTGGCCCTAGTTAGTGAAGACAAACGATCGTGTTTCATTGTTTTGAGCAAAATATTCAGTAACTGACAGCAATTAATTGTGTACAGATTTACTGATACATTTTTGTTCTTTCTTAATACCGTATTCTATGAGAAAATTTGTTACAACAACAAGCAGTTAAAGATTACGCATTTGAAACTGTGATATCTTGAGAAGGCATGAAATACTGAAATGCTAAGAACACCCAATTAATACATCTCTTCCGTATGTTCTTGCATACCCTTTGATCAAGGTATGGAAAAAAATTTGGGTAACAAAAATATCTCTCATTTCATTGCCATTGAGTTAGTCAAAGCAACCAGAGTTGAAGTCAGGTGGCACATGGGAACTGAATCTTTTTTTGAACGCAGAAAACAAAGCTGCTGTACTCAGGAGCTGACAAAGGGAGGCTCAAATCTACTGCATCTTGTTTTGTATTTCCCTTTTTCTTCAGGACCACATCTGGGTTACATTTCGGTATCCCAGAGGTTGGAAAAAATTTAGAGTAAAGCACTGTCATTTGTGGGTCCTACCTGGAAGGGCAGGGAAAACCTTCTGTTCTGTTCAAAAGGGAAGAGGACACAGCACAAGCTGAGGAACAGCCATTCCAGCCCTACCCTTAGTTTAGTTTTGAAGCCTCTCTTTGTATTTTCAGGGAGAAATAAAAATTGTTTTTTTCTGGTGAGATAGCTAGTTCAGGAGAAGAGATGCCTGGAGAAACAAAAGCAGGCTTGTTGTCTTGCAGAAAAAAGAAATGAGTTTGTTTCCCTTGTACCGCGTGTGTCTCTGTACACAGACACTGCAGTCGGAGCCCCATCAGAGCCGAGTGACTGGCAGAAGTGCTCGATGGGACAGGGCTTCACAGCTGCTTCCACTTACCCTCTTGGCTTGGCAGAGGTCTCTCTCTCACCAGACTGCCGCCTGGGAGCACACGGCTCTCCCTAGGAGCCCAGCTGAAGCCGATGCTCCATGGGAAGGGTCACACTGGCTGCAGCAAGAGCATGCATTCCCACCTTTTGCTCCCAATTATAAATACCCTGTACTATTAGTGAACCGGACCGACAAAAGTTCATCTTCCATTGGCCACTCACTTCTAAATACAGGAGCGACATCTAGATGACTCGTTGGTCTTGCTAAAATAGAAACAAACAGAACAGAACAGTTTCCTGCAACCACCGAGCCAAGTTCCAGTGCAGTAACCGAGTCATGACATGGCAAATCAGTCTTGAATATATCAACGTTCAAGTGCTCTCTTTAGGACAGTAAATAGGAAGACCAAAAATAATCTCATTCCATAGTGCTTAATTCACACTTTCTTGTGCACTTTCTTAGGCTATCTCTTGACTGTCTAGATTTCTCTGGGAGTTTCCAAGATTCATTCTTTGCAAATGCCCTGTAAAGTACCATAATTACAAGAGGTGTATACAACAGCTAAATGGAAAAAAAAGAGTATAAGTCTCGATTCAGCAACAAGTTAGACCAGTGATTCTAACTATGCTTTTTCACACTGTTCACAGTGCTGTCCCTTGATTTCAAACACTCCACAAAGCAGCATTTTTACCCTTAATAACCTGAAATCCTTGGTTCATGAAAGATTAAAAGAATCACACTGAGTACGATGGCAAGGAAGCAGCAGGCATGAAAATCTAAACACATGTCTTTATGTGATGTTATTTCAACAGGAAAACAGTATCATCAGGACACAGGATTTTACATTTGGGTTTTTTCCTTCCATTTCAGTCATAAACAAAGAACTTCAGCCAAAGGGAAAAAAAGATTGAAAATAATAGGCAGAAATAAAAGTGGGTCCCCTTGAGGTCCAAACATGACATCTACAGGCACTGAACCCACTATTTATATAGATTTTCTCAGTGCCCATATTCTTTGGTTAGAGAAACAGCACACCTCAAAACATCCAAAATTTGACCTGCAGGATATTAAATTTAAATAACATTAGAGTATAAGTAAGCCAGTTCTCATGAATGCTGAGCACCCAATGGTACCCATTAGCCTCTCTGTAAGCCAGTGGAAGGCAGACTGAGAAGGGTGAAGAAAGACCAGCACAACCACTAGTTCCCCATTAGCACAATGTAGCATGTATTTTCTTCCTTTAAAAACCCCACTCATTTAAGGGGACTCCTAACCTTCAGTCCAGTCCTCTCACTGCAGTCTATCAGCTCTCCTTTCCACTTTGCCAACATACAACTCTTTGTAGAGCGACAATGAAAAGTGAGCTGTGAAGATAATCTAGATGAAAAATACCTCCTTGAAAGAATGTCAGATTTACCTCGACTTCAACGAAAGACATAAAAACCAGGGCAGAAGCAAGCCTTAAATACTAAGGCCACAGGAGAAAGCCAGTGGTGTATCCCTGAACACTTCATGTTGCCAGTGTATCAACAGGCAGCCTGCTGACACACTGTAATGATTAAATGTGCCCAAATGAATACATGTGCTGCCCTGTGAGTATAAAAATCCAGTTCAGACTCAGGCTGCTCAGAAAGATTAAACCAATCAAGGGGCAGGGGGGAGGGAAATAAAAACCCTCTACAGTTTTAGCAGGGCAAATTCCCGACAGTTTACTGTGCAACTAATTTAATAGCAGTGTTGGTATGAAATGGAGAAAAATGTTGAGGAAGCAGTATTCCTCCTTCACCAGCCACCTGAACTTAACAAGATTAACTTGAAGTAACTATGAAACCACAGCCTGTTAAGGACTTCGAAAATCATGGTTTCAGAAACTCAGTTTATAGGCATTTTGTCCAAGAATATTGTACTGTGATTGGAGGAGGGAGAAAAAAGGCCCAAACCAAAAAAAAAAAACAACCCCAAAACAGCAAATGCCACCCCAAATTAGTAAGAGAATCAGGCAGCAAGTTATCTTTATTTGTCGCTATTTTGTTATAAACAAAGCCTCACATTTCTGTACAAATGCAGTATCCAGCTGCAAAGTCACTTCCACTTCACAGTAGCATTTTAACAATCCATGCAGCTTTCAAAATTATTTCCACCCTTCAAAATAAAAGGAAGCCATGCAGCTCCTCCATTGGCTAGAAAAATTAGAATTTTATTAAATAACAAATAAATTAATTTTTACAAGAAATATCTACTCGCTTGTATTGCACTGCAGGCAATTTATTGATAAGGTGAATCTCTTTGTAACATGCTCTCAACTGCAGCGGTTTTTCGGTAATGCACTTGAAGCATGAGGAAAGAGTATACTTGGACATCTGGAAAATGGGTTCTGTGATTGTGAAATCTAGTTTGTAAACAGAAAAATCCCTCTTCTGGGAGAGAAAAGAAAATGGACAGCCAAAGTACTTTCAAAGGAGGAAGATGATGGGGTTTTTTTGCCTGCCTTCAAACTCAGTATAGGCGAATAAAAACAGTTAAATACTCCACCCTTCCACTGTAATTCACAACACAAACACTAAAACCCCAGAAGCAGGACTGCCACTCATTGAAAGCCAAGCCACTTGCTATTCCTCATAACAAGTTTTTTTTTTCTAGATGGAGCGATTTGCATGGAAAGATTGAGAATTAAAGCAAGCCCCATATTGAACACCACTACCCTTGGCATTGGTACTCAAGGGGAAGAACAAAACATCAGCAATTGTTTCTACAAGTCAAGAGGTGCTTTTTTTTAGTTTCACAGGAGTGGCTGAATCTCCCAGGTGTTCCAACTCCAGCTGGCACAGAGCAGTTCCATCAACAAAGTATGCGGCTCATCTACCACAGCTAGAATCGCCTACACATGTAAACTCTCCAAAACACGGTTCAAATCACCCATAATGTACAAATTGCCTAGTCCATCAAAGCCATCTGGAAAACATTTCTTATTAGGCAACAAGGTCTGGCCATCCACATTGGTTATATATTTGGATGCATGTATTAAACAAGACAGTATCATACCACTGTAAGCCTAAGAAGCTTTGTATTAAACAGCTTAAGTGTTGCTAAATGAAGTAATATTGAAAACTGCAAAGATAAGATTAAATAATATTAATAATGGAAGCTGGAGCTTCAGAATCTCTGGAAATGCCACCAGTCTTCAAGTCTATGCAAACACAGCAAAAAAAAGGGGGAACAAATATAACCTGTAGATTTACCAAGGAAGATGGAAAGCCAAGGATCAAATAACTTTCCAATACACCAAAACTATCTGCAGAAACTGGTTTTTCACATAAGCCAACATGAATGCTTGGTCTGCAGGCATGACGCAATCCAAGTGAAGTAGCTGTAGCATCACAGAAAGGTTGGGAGAGGGAAGAAAAAAAAAAACGCATCCACTGTTAGCATGAGAAAAATCACAGGAACTACCCAAGACAGGCTGGCTTGTGGTTTCCTTTGGGTTAGCAGAAATCCTAAGAGTACTTTGCTGACTGCCTTAGAGTAAGTATTTGCCAGCAAATTACCACAATGGTTTCCTCTTAAGAATAAAGCGTGCACAGATTAGGATCCTACACCACTGAAATAAAGAAGTTTTGTTGTTTATTTTGAAAGTTGTTAGAAGAAATGCAAATCACATCCTTCTTATCTGATCCACTTTGGAACAAAACCTTAACAGAAGTTAAAAGGCAGAGAGAGGGCTTTGCAGCATCAAGCCAAAGGAAGTGCAGTGTAGTAACTTTTGGCAAATGCTATCATTATAAACAGTGACCATGGTAACGAGCAAGGTTTTTTTCTTCCTTTAGACCCTGGGGGAAAAAGATAAAATAAGAATACATGGACATTTCTCTGTGTATACATATATTAGTCTTTGTACGTCATTACAATGTTTGTGTGTCAAGACCTTGCTTTAGAACAGCTGCTCGTTTACTTAGGGCAATGTATATTCACATTGATTTCCAGCTAAAAAGGGAAATTAGACACACACAACTTTTCTTTCTTTTCTCCATTGGTTGCCCAAAACGACACACCTCTAAAAGGAGACCCAAAGAAGTTTTCAGCTGACAAATGAGGAGCAGTAAAGGGAGGATGATGCTACCTCATAAACACATAACAAAACAGCAATTACTTTGCATGTGTTATTTCTGTCCAGAGTTTTTCCAAGTATATCTGTTCAGAAACCACAATTAAATTACTTTCCCCTGCGGCTAGCATGAAGAATAAAAAAAACCCCAATAAACTACTAAAATTGCTGATAGCTAAATATGGCTTTTTTGCGGAAAGTGAGAGTCAATTTTTAAATAGAGATTACAAGGCCTACAAGTACTTACCAAGTTATAAATCACTTTTCGAATATATTGTGGCACAGGAAAATAGTCTGTGCTGAAAAATAGTGCCGAGATCCTGTAACCAAAGTGGCAGCACACTACTTGAAGCAGCACTTGTCATGTAACATTGCTACTTTTGAAAGCCACCACTGCTTCAATCTCCTTTCAGCAAATACAGCAGACTAGTCTGTCTCACAGCTAGCCATAACCCACTGGTTAAAATCAACTCCTCCTATTTACCTTCCTTAAAGATGTGGAGCACATGATTAAATAAGATTTTCAACTTTTGGTCTTGGAGCATGGACTTCAGCATCACTGTGCTTTGTATACAAGTGCTTGAGGTAGACATAGTGCTCCCACCCTATTTGGGCATCACTGGTTTGCCTATACAAAAGCATCACAGAATAATTTTGATTGGAAAAGATCTCCAGAAGTCATTCAGCACCCCCTCCCCACCGCCATTCAACCCCCTGCTCTAAGAATCAGACATCAACGTGAAATACAATAAAAAGCATTTGTACTGAAATAACTTTATTACTAAGTATTCATAAAAAGCAGTCTTGGAGTGATTTAATCTCTCATTTGGAGAAACACCAACAAACTACTAGCAACCTGACTACTTCTGCTGGACATGAAGCAGCCAACGCTCAGGAGGGGCCAGGAAACCACACACACCTGTCTCTTTGGTCAATGGAGAGACCCACTACGATGTGACTGGTAGATACCCATCAGCAAACCCAGTTCTCAGTTATCAAAATCCCATCAACTAGACTTGAATCACATGAGCATACTTGTGCTCTGATTTTATGAAATGAAAGTTAGTATCTTGATTTCCTTATGAAAATCTACTTCGAAGACAACTCTACCACATACTCATTGCTCTTGTGTAATATCTACCACACCCTTCAGTAAAACTTCCCAAGAAACACAGGAAAAATAAAATTAAATAGCCCCTTCAAACTCATCATCATCTACCTATGAGTCACTCCTAACAGTAAGTATATCTTTACTGAAAATGAGCTATCTTAAAATTCTGAATCAAATTTATATTTTCATTACTTTGTACCCCACTGCCATCCTGCAATAAGGCACTGCTTTCAGCTGAGAAAAATGCTGTGCTCTTGAGCACTGTCAGAATGTTTAACAAAAAAGTGTGTGGGGGGGAAGCTTTGTGACCTAGAAAGGAGATGTACTGTATGAATGATGCACAGAGCCCAGAGAGTAAGACGTCATTATTCTATGTATAGCTATAGAAGGAAGAAAAATGAGTCCAGTATAAAGATGATACACTTCATGTACTGCAAGAATTTTTATTTATATGAGCAGGTTAAAAAATAAAATCACGAAGACAATCATCCTTGCGGTACAAAGAATAAAAATTCAAATGTTGATCAAAACTCATCGACTTGGCCAATTTGTTCTCTCGGGCATTCAGCCTGCCAGATCTCCTGTTGTCCAACATGAAGCAACAATATTTCAAATCTGTGGTTTACAACTATGCTATCAAGCCCATTTAAAAACTATGTTCAACAGTTTCTAGTAATCTCACCATATACTTTGAAATATAGCGCTTTTTTTCAGCTTTTCTTCCGCGAGAATGTATTTTTTTTTCTCCTGTGGCTGCATACTGAAATGGGCATGTAAGCCAGAGACACTAGTACAGCTGAGAGGTGTCAGATGATAACACCACCTGGATAATTTATGGATCAGCATTCAGAGTTTACAGAAAACAACTCAGATTTCATACCTCTGACCTTATTTCAATTCAGATTAGATAAAGTTCAAGGAGAAAGGACAGGAGAACCCATCACTCCCAGGAAATCATGATGTAGGACAGCTTTAGTGTCCACAAATCCTACTGTAATCTGCTATCTGCTTTTCCTTTTATGTTCCCCTTATGTTGTCTATTCATCTACCATCATCAACACTTAGTGGAAAAAAGCCCCCAGAATTTATTACTTGACATCACCAGCGTCCATTTGTAAGAAGTAATTGCCATGATAACAAGAATCTCTCTCTTATCCCTGCTCTTCATTTAAGCCTCAATTCACACAACTGCCTCTCCCATTTTCATAATGTTCTGCAAAATCACTGGCAAGCACAAAAGAGCTCAGGGACCCATTCAAACACATTTAACCTACGTATAAAGAGCTAAGGGAGCTATTTCAGCCCTGCTTTCCAAAAAAAATAAAAACATATGAAAAATCAATTACCAGTTCTGCCTTTTTGAGCCTCTGGATCTAACAGATGTAGCCTACAGACTCCCTCATATCACATGTTCATATGACAGCCCTAAGAGTGCATATTTTAGTCATGGAAAAAATAAAATCCTTGATTGCTGTTTCATTTGTCATCAAAACAACCAGAACCTTGTCTGCTTTCATTCCATATTTCCTTCTCTGTATTCTCCACTGACTTGCAGCACGCTCTAGAAGATGTACCTTCAAATTACCTTTTCTAGAGAATTTCCAATCTGTAATAAAACAAGAAGCTGCAGCAGTTTTCACAAGCCAGTTTTCTGATACAGACACCCACAACACATTCTCCCTGCATTATTCTTCTAAGCAAGATGAGTGCATCCTCTTGGCAGGCTAAAGCTGATACAAACCAGTGAGGAGGTCTAAGCTCTGGGGAGAAATGATCTACCAGTGGCCTCCTGAAACATAAGCAGTTAAAAAGCAGTAATACCTGCATTATGGAGGTACTAAAAGCAAAGGCGCACAATTTTCAAGTGCTTCACCATAATGAAAATGCCAGTAAAGAGCCCTACTGACCTTTTTTAACAATCATCAAAAGACCTTTTTAATGCTTGCAAAGGTTCCGTAGCTTGAAATACAAGCAGTTAATATCTCGTAGCATAACAGAATAATTCAGGTTGGAAGGGACCCTTGGAGGACATCTTGTCCAACGTCCTAATATGTAGCTATCATAAACACCAGACTGATTCTACAGCAGTTAACTCTAATCCCACATCCATTCATATAATCAACATTGACTTCCTACAACCAAGTGAAGGGACACAAGCCTGACCAAAGGAGTTAAACACCTCATTTCATAAGCTTCCAGTAGCAACAAAATCTGTTTTTCATCCAATTTTCTCACCTTTGGTTTGCCCACATTTTTCATTGGAAACTATTGTTTTCCTCGTACGCCAGCAGAATCCCAGCTAGAGGCTGCCAGCTCTGCACCCAGCCATGTGTTCTGTTCAACATGTTGAAAAATGTTTGGTACAGTCAAACCTGAGAGTGCCAACTCATGGCTATGGAAAAATATTGAACAGTTACTGAGGGGAAAACTTAGGGAACAACTGGTAATTTAAGTGATTTAGTTTTCTCTTTTTAATTGAGTGCCTCTGTCTTCTAGAAAACTTTAGAGTTAGGACACTTTGTACTTTCCCCCCATATTACTAATTACTGTCACTAAGCCATGAAGAACTATGCCAAACTAAGCAATTTTGGGGTTTTTTTTAAGTCATCAAATTCTGTGGTTGGCTAAAATGCTTCACTGAAAAAGAGGTACCTAAGTTATAATTGTTTCTTGTATCTTGTTTATACACATGCAGAAATAAACCAGACAGCATGCTGCTCATTATGAGTTTACTTTATTCAAGCAATGAAGTTATCAAGCTGAACTTATTTCCTTTTATTTCAATTATTCTTCAGGTTTTAAAGCCAAATAACTTCTTTTACTGAGAAGAAAATTAGGACTACACGTAAACAGCAGCGTGAAAATAGGTCAGATTTTGACAAGTCTATGAGTTACCTCACAGAAAATCTATGAGGAAATTGGAGAATTTCTGGGAAACTTACCCACATCGTGTTTCCATTACTGAACAAATAATAAAATTATGAAAACAGGAAGGAGGTTTTTCACTGTAGCCTACTGTATTTGTTTCTTTGTCTCCCATTAAGTTTCCAGTCCTCTGGATACTTCTGAGTCCATTTATTCCTAAAGGAGAAACTCCATATTTATGTTTTATTTATGTATATGCACAGTGATACAAATCATATGCTACTGTAACAAACCAACAGACAAGTCCACTGTGGAAATCTGTTATTTCTTTTCAATGAACCAACTTTATGACAAAATAATCTATTTTTCAAGGACATGGAAAAATCGAAATGTTCATCATTCTGTGTTCGTAAACTAAGAAAACAAATACAGGTAGGTGTGAGGTCACAAATGACAGGAATGTTATTAAGAAAGCATCTGGGAATGACTCACTTCGGTAGAGATTGAGCACACAGGGAGATCCCTCTGACCTACCAGAAGGACACATTAGAAAACATCTGGCGCAACCGCAACCTTTGTGGAACTCCGGTGAAGCATGAACAGGACCAAGTCCCCCGTCTCCAAACACAAAAAAAATATTTCACGCAAGTTAGGACAAGGGCAGAAGGCAAGAAGTCCATTTAGGATACGCAAAACAGAGGACAATCAAATGTCAGAAAGGTAAACAGAGGCAAGAACTTGCAGTTCCCCATTCTACACCTCCACAGGCTCTACTCAAGAGGGGCCACATTCCACAAAGCCAGACAGGCAGGTGCTCAAATATCAGCAAGGAAACAAACCTCATTGAAATCACTGCAGGTCTTCACTTTTTACTTTTGGGCTCGACACTCACAGTTAAGAGCTCTTCTGGTTCAAGGCCAAAGGATTCAGTGTTTTACTCAATCATGCCCATAAAAAGGATTATCAATGACCTACTTAAAATTTTCTTTTGCAGTGTTTCCATCCTTCTGACTGCTCACCTACATGTGTTGAAGATAACCTTTTTTTACAATGTTTGCAAGTTAATGATTCTCACTAGTGTACAAGGTGTACACCATGTGCTTGGCAGAGATAAAGACTTGGCATGCCCTGTAAAAGCTTACCATCAAAGTAGTCAAAATTGAAAAAAAAGGAAATATGGCAAGTAAAATTAGCAAATTTTTGAGCCCTGCCTTAACACAAGACCTCAGCAGAAATATAAGAAGCAAAAAAAGCTGCTATAATTCTTCTGTACAGGCAATATTAACAAAATACAGAATAAAAGCAAGACCAGAACCACAGTATTTCAACTAAACCCTATTAGAGCAGATTGGGAAGGGAACTCTGCCAGCTGAACATGCCACGATCACCGGAAGCACAGCATACATGCACTTTTGTATGACCATCACAGAGATCGCCTTAGGGTCTACACCTACAAAAAATTCAACAGTTTCTGAAGACAGAGATGCCAGTGTTCACACTTCTTTTATGGTTGTTTCATAATGGAGGATCTTTAATTGATTTCATGGTTTTTTTAGGTTTCCCTTACATTTATGAACCTTGTTCAGTTTGAATGAAGCAGGATGCAATTTGTTTTAAAACCCTCAATTTCCTGATCTGCTGCCATTTGAAACAAGGCACCTTCCATTTTGTATGGATGCAGACAGGTCTTACGAAGATCTGCTCCATTCTTCTAACAACCACCACTCCAATAAAACTTGGGTCTGCAATTCCTTGGTCCCAAAATGCAACCTGAGATCAAGCCAAAAATTTCTTAATTTGTTCAACTTTCAGTGCTTGCAAGTCCACAAGTCCTACCATAGCTGAGGTTCTCTCTCAAAAATATTCTTCAACAGCAGTCTCAGAACTACACGGAGATCTTTCCTTTTACTCTGAGGATAAAAAAAACAAACCAAACCCACTAGCTCCTAACCCTATGAGGGACACGGGCATAGAAAGCTTGAAACACACAAATCTTGAAGAATTTTTTTTTAAAATAGGTGTATGTACTTAAATGAAATAATCTCAGAACACTTATTATCACGATTTTCAAATTCCTATCTAGAGCTTTAAGATGTGGCATTGGCTTAGCATTTTCTGCCTTTTAACATTGTAGTTTTGTGGCAGCAGCTCTGATATATGCAGGTTGTATATGACTATTCACGCAATAAAAGCGAAATTAACCAAAGCTGCTCCAGTTAGAAGCTGTAATACCAGTAGGGGGAGCAGTCTTTAAGTCCCAGATTCAAGGGCATCCCTTGGAGGAACTTCCATAAACTTTAACTGCAGGGGCAATAAACACAGAGTGCCAACTCACATTAACTGGAATAATAAAACAGTGAGGTGATTTCTCCATAATGCTTATCAAAATTGTATCTCAGGTAAATGATTTATAGTACTAGATTCTGTCAGGGCTGCTCCTCTTTCTGCCCCACATAGTCAGACTATCCTTCTCTTAAGGAGAGATACCTTTCAAAAAGGGGAAGAGGCAATCTTCCCTCAATTTGTCAATTGACTTTCTTCAATAGGATATGATAAGATAATGTTGCAAACAGACATCGACTTTTAAAAGGTCTGTTTTCCCTCCTGAACGTGGACACAAAATAAATGAAGTGCCTGTTGATACTTCACTATCTTTGCTGATTCGCATGATGATGTAAATATGCCTTTCCAGTGCTCTCCAGGTGCCAGGGCTTATTGAGTAACAGATTTGCACTTGAAAAGAAATGAGCCTTTGGAGTGTAATCATCTCCATGTTTATTTGTCAGTCTCCCCTCTCTTTTCTATTTTGAGGATTATAAAGGATGCAGTGTGCTCCTTTGCTCTATGGGCCAACAGACTTCTCACTGCTCTCCAGAAGAAGAGTGACAAGGACAGGGGATAAAAGAGAAAATTTAAAGACTTCTCCTTGCCCATAGGATTTCGTTTCCTGCCAGAAGGGACAAAGTAAACTTCAGCTCCCCTCCACCACCACCCTTCTGCTTCCAGCAGAATACAGCAGCAGCTCCACCTTCACGTGCTACTGATCGGAATACACGTGTGACATGCAAGAGGCTAATTCTGCATTTATAAGCAAATAGCAGAGGTGCCATTTTCTCTCTTAGGGATTCAACGCACATGCACTTCTACATGAAAAGTGCACCTTTGTTTTTTCACCTTCTCCAATGGTTTCGTCATACCAAGATCAGAGGTCACAGTCTGTTCATCCCGTCCCGTGCACCTCCAGCACTGCTACAGGCTCTTTGAAAGCTGTTTCATTCAGCCCACAGATAGCAGCTTCTCAGGCAGAGAAGGAGGAATTAAGCACTGTCAGTCTACAAAATACTTTGCAAATTTAATCCCTGATTCTAAAAAGCCCTAAGGACTTTGTCTTGACATCCAAATGAACTAGGTCGCTCTCTTCAACCACAACACCGAACCAGAGAGCACAGGGCACTGGACTGCGTTGCCTCAATTCATGCAATGCTCAAAACTCCAGATTATTCTGTCAGGAGGAACGTGGAGTGACCTAGGAATGGTCACCCTCAGTAGCATTAAAAGTATAAAGCATTAATCTTGTCATGTCTAGGATGAAACCTGTCATATGATATTGTCACCAAAGCTACTTCTCTAAAGCAAACTCTGTAATCTGCACAAGCCAGCTTATTTACATTTTTCTTCAATGACTTCTTCATCTAAGATTCTATAGGAAAAGGAATTAAAAACAAACAAACAAACAAACAAAATCCACCACCACCTGAGTCTCACTTCTCTAAGCTCTCCTCCCCTGCCCACTGCACCGTACCATGAAGAGAAAGGAGAGCTTTACCTCAAAGCGGGAGCTAGAGGAACAGAGAGATTAGGAGATATACGTATGGTCATGCAGATAGTCACGGCAGGAAGTAGCTTGAGAACCTGGATCTGAATGTTGCCGCCCCCAGTAATTAAAACAATCAAATGCCCACACTTTTCTTTCCCCTCTCATCTTCTTCATTATTGACACTATACGTGAAGCTGCATTTAATGGCCCTTGTGGGTGGGCATAGGTCATTTTCTGCTTCTGCATATTTTATTTTCCCCAAGAGAGGCTTATGCAATATCCTGATATTCAAAAAATAATGGAGTCATGGAAAATGTGCTCTTGCATGAAAACTTAAGGAGGGTGATGGGAGGAGATAAAGAGTTGCCCATTATCCTCAAGAGTTTCAATTTAAACCAGCTGTACAAGAAATAACTTCCTGCACTTTGCCACAAACACATTGAAAGGATACTCTCTGAAAACAAATATTTTTGGGTCAAGTGTGTATATCCACTGTAATGATAACACTGTGAATACTTCCTGCTAACTCAGCAACAGCCACATGGGACTCTGCCCAACTTCCCTGTTTCCAAATGTTGTTCTGTTTCAGAACCTAGACCTGGTTTTTTACCTCCTACCATCTCAGACCAGGTAAGTAGCTTCCCCCAATGCTAAGAGAGTGTGCTTCCCTAGGGAAACCCATCTACAACCTCTTGGACTTGTTCCATGCCAGCAGTATGGCCCAAGCTGTTACTCCATGAGCATGGTACACGTACATCCCTGCCTCCTGCGAATGTTCTCACGTGAAATTGAAGTTGAGGTCATCTTAGGTTCTCCCTTTGGTTGTGAAAGGGAGGGAACTGAATTCAGTCTCCGTCTCTCTTCTTCACCCAGCCACCAACCTATTTCACATAACTTGCAAGAAGTAAGTTCCTTTCAACTCTCTATATCCTCTGAGAAATCTGACTGCAAACAGCCAATGGGGTCAAAAGCTCTTAGAAGACCTGGCAAATCACGCATTTATATAAACAGCATGAAAATAGGATTTGTGTAACTGTAAGAAACTCTGCTACTAATAAATACTTTATGATCTTTTATCATAAAATTAATGTAGGCCATCACCAAAATTTACTAGCAAGATACCACAATACATGCAAATTATGTAGAATTTGTATATATTTCCAGATCATTTGAATTGTTAAGAATAAACACTATATAGTTCTGTTTTATTAGATAACGTAAAAAATGGTTTGCATTCTGTATTTCTCCATGGAACCACTCAAATGTATGGTCAGCTGTCACAGCTACCCCAAATCTCTTGGTATTTTCAATTTTCCAAAAAAAATTTTGATGACTACTGTAAGATAACAATGAGGAAATATCTGGTTTCATTTTCAAGGAAAGTTTCCGGTGACAATATACTAGCAAAAGCTTGAGAAAGGCACCAGAAAAAACAAAAACAGAACTCCTCCAAAAGGCAAATAATACATACATGCGGTTTAGCAGGTATCTGCACTCTAACATAAAGGTTTGTTTCTGTGTTTTTATAACTTGGAGGTGACACGGCTCATTCAGGTGACTATCATAATAACTCATAACATATTTGGTTGGAAAAGTAGAGCTGCATTTCTTCTCTATCGAAACTTTTTGTGTTTGAGATTTGCTGTCCAATTTTTCCAGTTGAGGCAGCTGGAAAACGTGTCTTATCAAACAATCACGCAAAATACACTCTGCATATCTAACCTGAATCTATCTGTCAAGTCTTTGGGCTTCAACATGAGAAACTGATTAATTCTCCTTAAAATCCTTTGTTACTGCTGAAGGTTTTTGTAAGACGCTTACCTAGAGCATCAATTTAAAGACCAGTCAGGCTGGGACAGATTAAACATCTTCTTACTCCTGTGGATGATGCTCTGCTACAAGACATCAGGCACGTATGACCTCTAATGACCCAAAATAGCTGTGCACGCCCTGCACCTCAGAGGCCACATTCCCTCTGGACTTCTTACCTTGATCCACAATTTGCTGCCGATCCAGGCAGCTCAGCTGTTCAAGACATCACAGTGAAGAAATGTACCATTAAATTACTTTTTCATGCATGAAAGGGGGGTGCTGATAGTCCATGCTGGGCTGGAAAAAATTGGGACGGAGTTGTTCTTTATAAGCTTTGTGCAGACACCTTGTGTGAGTGTCAGGCAAACTTCATATGAGCTAAGGTAAGAGAGCAAATACGTTGAAATAAAAGCATCACTCCTTACCTGCTGTCACTCACTCTGTGGCCACGGAAAGTCAGCACATGGTAAAAGTCTGTATCTAAACTAAGA
Organism: Apaloderma vittatum; assembly: GCF_000703405.1. Classification (NCBI taxonomy): domain Eukaryota; kingdom Metazoa; phylum Chordata; class Aves; order Trogoniformes; family Trogonidae; genus Apaloderma; species Apaloderma vittatum. The sequence goes on from NW_009698311.1 coordinate 160,073, forward strand.
GGATTTTATCTCCATTGCTCACTCTTTGTATCTTATGGAATTATTACAAGGGGAAAAAAGATACCTAAATTCTCTTCCCCTTCCATACTAAATGTTTGCACTGATTACCACCTTACTCTCCTTCAAAATCCAGCACTTAGACTTATCTTCTTAGAGGAACAGGTCACTAGCTACCCTGCTATGATCCTGCTATACAAGTCAGATGGTTTTTATGTCAGTTTTTTTTTTTTAAAGAACCTCCATATGTAGAAACTACAACCAATGGCAGGTACAGAACTTGTCAGCATGAAAACTAAAACTATCTCAATGGTATAATAGGGCTTTCAGTAACCTCACAAATGTCAATCTTTGCCCTCTTACTCAGCTGCTGTTCTCCAAAGCCAACATCGACATCCTCTGCCACATGTCGCTCCATTAATTTTTCAACATTCAGCCTCTCTAAACACTATCATAATGAGAATAGTTATTGGAGACTTTTCTGCCAATTCACGAACAACCACAATCCATAAGTTGTTAAGATGACTTGAGACAACAAATTTAAAAATTCCTTCTTTTGTTTTTAGTAATTATCTCTGGATTAGTTTGGCATTTTTCTCCTGTGCATGGACCATTTATCTTTTCTGTTGTCAGGAGCAAAAAAGAGGAACAGAACAAGGCTCACATCAGCATTGCCAAAGATGTGGAGACCAATGCCACCGAAGTCCTGGGGTCTGACTGCTTCTGTGCAATGAGCTCCAGGCTACCAAAGCCCCACAAACTGATTCTGCTCAGATGAGGTTCACTGTGCTGGCACTTACTGTCCCTTGTCAGCATAATTACTGGGAATAAATCAAGAGTCATCTCTGGGCAGTCGCCAAGGCTTGCCCCTGCCTTAGCCCCAGCTGCCCAGCCCCTCCTGGCCTCTCCCAGCAACTGCGTCTCTCTGGCTGTGGGTCTCTGCCATCTACCACCCTGTTGGCTTCCCCTGCAGTCTGCTTTTCCCATCTCAGGGGAACTTCCTATTAGCAGGGCCATTAAAACATTAATGTTGACTTAGTCTGATGACAACCGGATGGCAAAACGGACCAAGTTTGCAGACAACGCATGGGAAGATAAAAATACATAAAATAATCAGTGAAAAATGGTGCTTTTTATTCTCATTTGATAAAGTCTGCAAAACCAACATATCAGATGTTCAGCACAGCAAACATCTGCAGGCAACCAGGAGGAGGAACACATGTGGCTTTTCTGCAGAATTTACCTTAGAGAATTGCAACAAAACTCACAAATATGACAGAAATCACTTCAAAGCTGGACTGGCTGTAAAAGATGATACATTCAATGTGTTGGAAATAAAACTTCAATAAAAAGTTAATCTGACAAGTTTAGTATTTCCTCTGCCTTTTTTGGTTTTTTGGGATGTTTTTCCCCATAGAATCTCCCTGTATTCTTCTTCATTCATGCTTATAAACATCATCTTTAAAAACACTATGGTCTGAATGAATTTTTTATCTCCTCCCTTGCTGAAATTGAAGGCAGAGGTAAAGCAGAAAGAAATGGTAATTATTAATTCACTGCTTTCCACACAGTATGATCAATCACCATTTTTGGATAAGAAGACATATCAGAGACAGACAAACAGATTGTGTGTGTTTGTGTGCATATATATATATATGTGTGTGTGTGTGTATGTGCACACATATATATGGTAACAACTGGTTTTTCATTGTTAAAACTATTTGCTTTGAGACTGGAACATTCTGATCCTGGCAAAATGACACAACTTATTAGTGGCAAGAAGTGACTCAGTGCCTTGCACTATTTTAGAAAGCCAGATCATTAACTCTGCTACTTCAAATTTGCGCATGCTTCCAAATTCAAACTTTATTATGGGAAAAAAGGGAAAAAATAGAAGTACAATGGAAAAAAAACCCTTCAAAATAAACCCATAAGAAAGCACAAAGAACACTACAGAGCTTTCAACTTGTTCTTCATAAAGTGACCAGGAATGAGAAAATGCAAGTACCTGATCAACTATATATTCTAATTAGCTCTTGTTTAAAAACCAACTTGCTACACGTCAAAAAAAGAAAAAAGCAGAGTTTACCGAATATCCCAAGGTTTTCTCCATTTTTAGCTCTTCTAATTTGGAAGAGAGGTTCATTTAACCTAATTGTATCTTTATTTAATACATACAGTTACTTCCCTCTGCCAGACATCCCATCTCAGCACTGACGCCACAGTAAGAGCAAAAGTACCTTCAGAGGCCTCTCCTCCAGGATATTGTTGTGCCTGAAATCTATACTGCATCACTGGCAGAGCACATGCTACACCAGCCCAAAAAGAACACCCCAAAGGCTACTGCAGGTTTGCAAAAGTAAAGATGGGAAGCTCTGCTCAGTCTTCAGCTTGTTTTATTTTCAGTCTGATTTCTCTGTAGCCATAAACAGCAAGAGTTTTGTCGGGTTAAACAAATCTTTAGTGGAAGCAGATATATGTATATATAAAAAATGCAGGTAAACTTATACACAAAGCCTGTGTGATATAGTGGCCAGAGCATTAGACAGAGCTAGAAGGCCCAGCTTCCACTGCGAGCAGCATCAGCTACACACACTGAAATGTAAGTTATGTCCTCCCTCAGTCCGTGCATGCCCAAAGTGGAACTCTCCATACCTACCTGCTTTGAAAATAAGGCTTGCAAAGTGCTAAGACAAACCAGGCAGGATCTCACGCTCCAACTGTACCAACCAAGCTTCCTATAGTGCAGCTCCCAGGCACCAGAAGGCAGTTTATGACTGGCTTGTGCAGTGAAACAGGTTATGTTAAATAAAAGCAGTTTTACCTGTAACAGCCATATGTGTACAGACACTTGTAAGTATTATTAAAGGGGAAAATAAAATTCCATCTCTAAATTCTGGAAGTTTGAAGCACAGATTTAGCCTAAAAGCTACTACAATACTTGTTTATTTTAAAAAAAAAAAGTGGGAGGGCTTAGCATTTAACATTTATTAGAGAATATAATAATATCATATCCAGTCTATGTCATGCTGAGTCTCCCTGCCCTTACGCGCACATTCAACAGAGATGCAGGCATGACACTCGGAGAGATAGGACACGTCTTTCCGTGTGAACCTTTTTAGCAATAGCTCAAAAATTCAGCTAAGCATTTATTTGACAGCTATCTTCAAAACTGCCATTTCCATGTGGATTTTAGAGTCCAGTATAGACAATTTGTGTTTTGAAGCCAGAGTAGGCTACGTAATCCGATAACTGCACATAGCAAGGCTTGTGAGTTCATAACTGTTCCAACATTATGTGCAAACTGTATTATACCAAAGTTGCTAGTTATGTTTGATAACTGCTTATAAAGAGATAAAAACCAAAGTACACCTAGAGTAGTGGGATGAAGGCAAAGATGGAAAAAAATCCAAACCCAAGGTCTGCTAAAAAGAGAGGACTGTTGTCTTGCTTAAATTATCTTCTGTATTAAAAGGAGATTGCAATCAGAAATCTGTCACTTACCCAATAAATTAGCCTGACTTTCAAAGGCATCCTTTAGCAGATGTGTGTTGTGGAGTAATCAGTGCATCCATTAAATGAAAAGCCATTTATCACAGGAAGAAGAATTAGGCTGAATCAAAAAAATAAAACCACATCTGCCTCAACAACAACAAAATATAAAAACAGGCAATGTATTCTTTCAGACAATAATATTTTCAACCTGAAGCATCATCAGGTATGAAACGCTGAGATTAACAGGAAGACTAGAATTCAGGGATCCCATAAATTCTTCACTACAGCTTTGCTGGACTGCAACCAACAAAGCTTTCCAGCACAAGAATTACTTAACCCCACAAGATTACTAGTTAAAACACAAGACCCTACAGAGGAGGGAAACATTATTATTAGCTAATATTAAAATAGGAAAGGCTTTTGTCTCATGCTCTCCTTTTGTTTTAATCAGCTATAATGGAAGGATAAGAATCTATCTCTAAGGTCCCTTCCAGCCTAGGCCACTCTATGATTCTATGATACATCGCTTGATGTCTGAAGAAGTTTATTTTAAGTTAGAATATGCTTTGAAGAATAAGAGAGCAACAGAGACAATACAAAGCATAAATGCATAGTAGTGAACCAGCTGGTATATAATAAAATTATTTCTCTTTAGGAACAAAACAAAGGTAAGATTTGAAAGTCAGCTTTCTAAGAGGCAGCAACAGAATCACAGAATGTTAGGGGTTGGAAGGGACCTCAAAAGATCATCTAGTCCAGCCCGTCTGCCAGAGCACGATCACCTACAGTAGGTCACGCAGGAACCCGTCCAGGCGGGTTTTGAAAGTCTCCAGGGAAGAGGAGACTCCACAACCTCCCTGGGCAGCCTGTGCCAGTGTTCTGTCACCTTCACAGTGAAAAAGTTTTTTCTAATGTTTTTGTGGAGCTTCCTATGTTCCATCTTGTACCCATTGCCCCCTGTCCTGTCATTGGACATCACTGAAAAGAGTCAGGCTCCATCATCCTGACACTCACCCTTCACGTATTTATAAACATTAATGAGGTCATCCAGAGGCGGACTCACAAGCGTCCACACAGAAGCAGACTCAGATTCTATTGCATCATAGTACACTGCTGGGATGCTCTGAAAATTAAGTTCACTAAACAGTGAGTTAACATCCCAGGGTAAACACAATGCAAAAAAATGCACTTCTACTAAGTTCTTTGTGATTATTTGCTCAAGCATTCAGCAAATGCAGGTACTGAACATGGGAACCCCCTCCCTGCATGCCAAATATGCCCCAGAAATCCTCAATAGTTTGTCAGAGGCAAGCACATACGTAAGACTATGTAATATGAGCTTTTGTACATTTGACCTGGTTTGGAAATGAACACTTCTTTTTCCACCTGGTTTCTATTCTTTCCATTTACACGGACAACACCCTGCCCTTCCAGCTTTTAGCTGTCATTCTCTGCTCCAGAAACATACACATCTCCCCTTTTATTTAGCAACATATCTGAATGGAAGGATGAGTGTCAACAGATGAACTTCTCATCTATGTCACAGTGTTATTTCAGCACTTCCAAGAACATGAAAGAACAGAGTCATGGTCTTACTGTATGGACAGCCTTTTCAGAAGTCTCACAAAAAGGTAGATTAAATGCATCTGTAATCAAGACACTTTACTATTTGCATTGATGCCATTTTCTTGTGATTTACAATGCTGGTCATTCAACTGTTGGCCACAGGCTTTCCCAGAAGATCCAGCATCTGAAATAAAGTACGGAGCAACTCTTGGTTATCTTAAACTCCATTACACTAATCAAAACTGAAAACAAGGGAAAGTCTGTAGAAAAGTAGGTAACAGTACTTAACTTTATTGTCAATTCAGAGATTAATTAATTCCCAAATTCATTAAATCTGGAGGATAAGCCTGTAATCAACTCCACCTTGTGTGTGCGATGAGACAGTGCTCACCCAAAAGCCTCACTCCAGAACATTGTGCTTACTCATATGCATATCACACTAGGACTCCTTGTCTTTAAAGTACACACACTGCAATGTGACCTCTTGCCAAGAGTGGATTTTGCAGCTATGCTGGCTGATTATACATTTTTAATAATTCAGTTTCTCAATCCTAGTTAAGAGGGAAATTTCATTATTTCAAGTGTTTTCTTGCACTGGCCTCTGCAAACAAGCGTCATGTAATAGTCCCAAAAAATATGACACTCCAAGCCCTGTCTCTAACCGATATGTCTCTCTTAAAAAGGAAGCAGCAATCAGCCTGGAGAAGAGCCTGTCTAATTTGCTAGCACGAAGCCAATTTGCTAGAACATGGGGGGAAAAAAAAAGTTTTATTTTATTTTTTTTGCTGTTCACTCCCTTAATGGTTCTCATTAATTGCCAGGGTCCACCTTTCAAGTAAGCAGCTCTGGTGTTTAACAACATGGACAATTAGTTGGCCCTGTTACTGTTTATCTCAGAGGCAGGCACGGAAATTTCCAAGCGCACGGTGTCTGCCATGCCCATTAGAAGGAAGAGCGAGGACATTAGTCTTTGTGACATATGGTATTCAGATGCACCCCACTGACACAGAACATAAATGGCCTCGGGGCACTGATGGCGAACACGTAACTCCTGAAGCCATCATGGTCCAACTGTCCACCAATTTATCACTATATTACAAAAGCCATGTGTATTCACTCCCTTCTGTTAACTATCAATTCAAAGGGGGCCGGCGTGTCACTACGAAAGGGGTAGTCAATAAAACTGTCAGTGCGCTCCAAAGCTTTTTCCATGCTGAGCGCTTTGTTGCACACCGAGTTTTCTCATTAGGTGGAAATCACCAGGAAAAATTCTGCATGCCCGTCTCTCTCTCTCTCTCTCTCCACCTGCAAACGTACATCTGGGAGAAAAACATTAAAAGAATTTTACTGGAGGCAATGAAAAATGACAGCCAAACAAAATTCTCACCTCTCATTCTCCTTTCATGCTTTGCAAGTCCTCTCAAATTTCTTATAATGCTGCTAATGAAAAGAGATGCAAATGCAGGCAGAGGAACTAGCAAATAATTGACTGTCTGATTACCGTTGTCTGCTCCTATGCAGAGCTCATTTGATAATTATGAGGAACTGCAAATAAGCTATGTAGCTCTATGAATGAATTTAAAATCAACACATTTGGGGGGGGAGAAATAATATGCTGGATCATATTTTCTACACCACTGTCCCTTTTGACTGCCTCTCTTATTTTGAGCTTAATATATCTACTGCTTCACTTATGAGCATAATAGAGACACCCAAGTCAGAGATGAATGTTTTGGCTGCTGCATTTAATCCACATGACCAATTTCATTTCAGCTACATACAAATACAAGTAGTGTGGTTGACATAGGAAGATGGTATATGTCCAGCTGCAAACTTAAAAGATGCATTCAACGTTGCCCCTAAAACAAAACAGTCTTCCTTGTTACTGAAAACAACAGATAACAGAGAAGAGAAATCAAATAGTGAAAGAGGAAAAACTTGGAAGGTGAAAGCTGATGCTGTTATGCTTGCTCAAACAAGCAAATATTTTTTCCTCTATAGAGATGTGAAGTTCTGATGGAAGGTCCTCCACATCTGGTCTCCTAAGTATCATTAATTGAAGTCAACAGAAATTAAACATGCGGGCTAACTAAGGCTCCTCATGCAGGTGACCTATCGCAACACCAAGACAAGATGTGCCTCTGTCACTAGATCTGTTGGCCTGTGTCTTCTAAATTCACCAAACCTGTGCAAAGCAACTGAAGAATGAGCTACTTTCTGCATAGAGCTACTAATTTGTAAGGACAAAAGAGAACTACATTAATACGAAAATAGAATAGAGTAATACTATTTTTAAAATCCCCTTTGACCAACAGAGGACTATCGCTAGGAAGGAAAAAAATATGTATCAGTTGAAACATCTTCTATCCCATGCTCAGTGTTGCAACATAATGTAATACATTAATAATTAAAAAAATAGAGTATTTATGATTCCTGTCTGTTTCTATCCTTCCTTCCCAGCCACCTCAAAAACCAGTTTCACATAGGCAGGTAAAAATTCACAAGTAATTCCATAACCAATCCACCAAGTCACTTTTTTAGAGAGGCTGAAGGGCAAAGAATCCAAAGTTTTAAACAATCAAGCAGCAAATATGGAGGAAAAAACCCCACAACACTGATTATTTCTATGACAGTAGTTTAACATTCTGTATTAGGCAAAAAGAATGGAGCGGAACCCTAAGTTCTTGTCCACGAGTTTATCCAACAGGAAAAGTGGAACCCTAAGTTCTTGTCCATGAGTTTATCCAAGAGGAAAAAGCAAACAAACAAACAAAAATTCAGAAAGTTAAATAAAAAACATTGAAACTAACTGAAAAAAACAAGTTTAACTGTAGTTCACATAAAACCAGAGAAGAATAAAAACAAAGTTACTTTGAAAACATACACGAACAGATTTAGATTGAGAAAAAAGGGCACTTTAGCATTCAAATTCTTCCTGCTTCTATTAGACTGGACCTGAAGAGATGCTGAGTATTTAAAGGCTTGAATTCAGAAAAATACTATGCAAATACACAAGATAGAAGCACACAAGCAATCATTTGTGCTGGTTAATGCAACTGCCTCAATTTCCGTGCAGAAGCAAAAGCAATTGGTCTTAGTCCTGGCTGTGATATTGCTGCAAGGTGCAAAGCCTTTCTCAAATCCACATTACAAATAGCAATGGCAAGCACAACCATGCCCTTGGTGATGAAACCATCAACACAACAGAAGTAACATTACTTCTAGTATGCAAGATGTATCTTGTGCTCAGTTATCACCGATAAACCTGAACCAAAAAAGTATCCAACACCTAAATAAAATACACCTGCAGATTGATTTGGTTATTTCCAGTACTTCACTGCTAATAACTCTCCGCTCAGCATGCCAGCCTACAACTGGACTGAACTGAAATGCTAACATTTTTCAACCACCAAGAACAGGAATTAACTACTCTCCCCTTTCCTAGATTTCTTTTGGAGGAGGTAGATCTGCGAGGCAGTTGTCTTCCCTCTCCCATGCACTCTTCTTAAGTATGAAATGTATAAACCTAAAAGTGATCCTCATAGCATCCCATAAACATCAAATGTGGGTAGTATCAGTGCTGTTTTCTGATTGTGAGATTACAGGGACACAGAGAACTGGAACACCTTAACCTAGGTCTCCACATAAGCTAACAGCAAAGCTGAAATAACACTATAAGAAAATACCTGTCAGATAACTGTGAGGCTGCAATGACATCTTCCATAGCACATTCTTTTCGGCTCTTGTGACCTCTACTAGAGGATAGTGAAAATAATATGTCTTTTTACATTGCTTTAAAGGAAGTCTGAGCTGCAGGCATGAGAATATTTGTTCTACAAATCTAAGACCTCACCTTCTCCAATAAGTGACCCAGGGGATCAGATTACAGCATTATAGTCTGGATATAGATCAAACTTTTTTCCACAAATGGTGGACAAATCTTGATTTATTTAAGGTTTTACTTGTGCATTGGAAAAGGCTTTAGAGTAGCATTTCAAAGTTGTTTAGAAGACAAGGTCTTATCTTTAAAAATGGGCAAATCACAAACTCAAAATGCAGGTGTGCAGATCTGCAAAATGAGGATAGCTACTCTAACTATTGTTGCAAGACCATGTAAAAAAAAAATATTTGTTCTTTTAATATTAATGAAATGGATAGAGTTTTACATAAAGCTGAACATAAAGTGTGTGGACTATAAATGCCTTTGGCTAGACAACTTACATTCCCTGAGTGTTAGTATACCTGATTTTTTTCCCTTAAATATTTCTCAAGGTCTTGAATTAATTTAATCCAATCCATTTTACTCAACCAGACTAAGTAGTATTACCAAGTTCTGCTAATTTTCCATAGAGCAGCTTCACAGAGGACAAATGTGCCACAGCCCAGATCCGGCAGCCTAGCCCCGTGCTGATGCATGTTGTCCCTGTGCAGCTAAAACCCATGGCTCTGCACTTAGCAGCACTCCAGACACACTGGAAATAATTTAAAAATAATAATAATAAAAAATAAGGAGATCTCCCACAAGACAAGGTGCAGATCCTGCTAGCAATCTATTATTTGTGCAGCCCTAAAGTATCAGAGACAAAGCTGAAAGCTGCATACGGACAGAGCTACCAGAAAAAAGTGGGTTTGTGACTGACACAGCAACAACCTAGTCATCAGAAGAAATGGAAAGCACATGTGTCCTCTCAGAACTCCACATTTGGTTGCATTTAGCAATGCCAACCACAAAAAAAATACAAGCGCAAACAGCTTGCCCACTGACAAGACCATACCAAAGTCCTGGGAAATCCTACAAGCAACGGCAAGGTCTTTTTGAGCTAAATAATACGTCTGTGGCAGAGATTAATCTAGCTCAAGGGTCATTAGATGCAGGAAGTAATAAAGAAGGAAAGTCAACATCAGACTCAGAAGAAAGTCTTTAACACCCAATTATCATAACTATAAATGGCAGGAAAAAGTTTTAAAATTTATTGAAATCAGGCTAACAGTGCATGCATCCCATCTAGGTGTTTTTTTTTCTATGGAATTCTCTTGCATATCAATCAGCTTTAAGGAATGACTAATAAATTTTAATATTGCTTTTGAAGTTGCTGCATTTTACAGCAGAAACTATTAGGCTTGATATTGATTTGTCATAAGGTTAATGAGTATTCATTACTTTATTAATCTGAAGACAGCAGAACTGATGAGACACAAATATTAGAAGATATTATTAACAGATACTCAGTATACACCAGATTTTGAAGCTCCATTTTCTCCTTGCCAAGGGAGGGAGTCCTAAAAATGTTTGAACTCCAATCTTAATTTCACTTACCATTATGGTTACAACCAGATCCAGTAGAAAAAGTAGAAAGGAATATTCCCGTATCACTCTAAACTAGATGAGTCTAAAAATTACATTAAAAGGCAAGATTTGTGAAAATATACTTGTATTGCAACACATTAAGCTGAGCTGCCACCTATCAAAATGAGAAACTGCAGAATTCTGAAAGCTTTTTTGCATCAGCCTGAGGAAACTGAATTTCCAGAGAAGGGAACCCCTATGTTAAAACTTATGATGCTTTAGGACTGAAGAATTAACTACAAATGTGGGTAGGTCATTTGTGGGCTACTCAATAACATTAAGATGACAGAAAAGCTCCAGAGTACTTCTGCGGATCTTGCCCAAAAGGTACCACTATAATGTACTCATACTCCCCTAGCCTCCAGCCATGAATATCAAGACATAAATCCAGTTTGCACCAAAGGAGTCAACAAGTCTCTTTATTACCAATAAAGTTGTTAATAGCAAATATATAAACATATTTCTAAACTATCTCCTTTTTTTAAGTTGTGCTGTAAACTAGATTGATGATAATTAGTCAATCCTAAACTCTATTTTTGCCTTGGCTGAAAAAATAAAGCTGGAGCTAAAAAAAAAAAAAAGTTTAAATCCCAGCCTTGCAATAAACATGGATTTGTTTTCTATTATAGCTTATAGGGTTTGCTGATGTGAAGTACCACTGGAAGAAAAAGTCTTGACTCAATTCTGCACTTGACTCGCAGGCAACTATCGTACAAGCAGGGCTAGCATCATCAGCTATAAAGTGGCCCAACATTTTTCCTGATACGGCTCATTTTAAGTTGCATCCACAACATTTGATTCTTCATTATTTGGCCTGAGATTATGTATATGGGTGGCTGAATGCTCACTGTGCAGGATGACAGCAAAACACATTATTTTACCCATGAAAAACAGAATCTACTTCCTCATAAGTCTTCTTTCAGATCATGAATTTGAGAGTTTGGAGGGGGCCATAGTACCAGACACACGTCATTTGCTGTCCCTCGCACAAGCTCCCCCAAAGTGACCAAATTATAAGTTAATGAAAGCAGAGTACTTCAAAAGTACTACTAGAGAGACCTATTAAAACATTCAACACTGCTGCTAGGATCTCACAAATGCTTGACCGGCTCCTGAGCATGGAATTAACATACATGAGGTGCTCCAAAAGATGAAGTCGGGATGGACAGAGTTCATGTAAAGCATGAGAACAGAGGACATCCAGAGCAGAGCCATGGATGCCTTAGTCTTGCAACTCCTCCTCTCCCATGGAGCTGTGTGCTGCCAGGGCTGTGGCATGCAGAAAGCAACCACCAGCAGAAAGGACTTCACTACCTCATCTGGCAGAAGTTTGCATTCACTGTTTAGGCATCTTTGACATGTGAATGAAGCTCTAGCCTCATTTTATTTCCCTAACAAACCTGCAAAATTTATCTTTAATGAAACGCCTAAAAAGTTCAGTTCAGTTTAGACAAAACAAGCAAGCAAACAAATCCACAAACCTGGGATAGCCACACAAATCAATTTAGAAGTCAGCAGAGAAATCAATAAAGAGGTCCTTATTCAAGACACTAGGACATTGGAATTCTCTGCTCTGCTTGCTGCATGACATCAGACAAGAAATACCACTCGTGCTCTCAGCACCTCTATTTCCTTATGACCTCCTCCCATGAAGGACATATTGAGAGCTATGCGTGAAAGAAGAGCACAAGGATACTGAAGAGGATCTTGTCATTCAGGTTGACATCAAAACACATGTGAAAAAGGGATTCACGTGAGAATCGAGGTTCCTAAGGCCAAAGTCACTAGGTAAAATTAATCATGTTTAAAATGGGTCTGACTGTAATGTATTTGATATTATACAGACTCCAACTACTGTACATGTCAGAATTCCTTTGAGCAACAGAAAAATTACAATCTTACATATTTTCCTTTGGGTTGCTGATTATTTCTTCTGACATTCACAAAGTTTTATTTCCCTTTTGCACCGAAGAAGAGGCACCTGTGTTTCTTCAGTCATTTATAATATTCACATTTTGCTTTTGAACTTTCCTTTGCCCCAGTTTCTTGTCATCACTGCTTAGTTATCAGCATGGGGAAGCAAGCAAGTAGCTTTCTCTCTTCCCTCAGGCAATACCATTGCTGCGCTTTGATTTGCGTCACAGAGACAAAAAAGTAGAACAGCTGCAGCCTTTAATTGCAGAAACCACGTATGTGAAGCTACAGCTCAGTTTCATTGTTGCTCTTCCAGCTAGAAAAATTATTAAAGGCCCAGTCCTGCCTGCCCACAAACATGCTTACCAGGCCATACACTAGAACAGCATACAACTTTCAAAGACATTGACATATGGTAAAAAAATAAAAATTCCAACAGTTTAAAGTAGAATAAATACAAGTTTAAGGAACACTGACCTCAATATTACGTTCATCACCTCATTGCTTCCCACAAGCGTGTTAAGGCAGCAAAACCAGCACTGGATATTTCCATTCTCCAGCTCTCTCCTCAGAAAAGACGAAGGGGCACAGGCAATTTATTCAGTTCGCTGAAGTGGGTTACTGCAGTTAGAACGGTCAAGTGCCTTGGTTGTTGATTAGGTGCAGGTAGCACATTTATGTTAATAAATACAAGATCAAAGAGTCACAACTAGCATTCGCAGCGAGGTTTGGTAATACATCCCAAGTTCCTAGGGACATCTTTTCCCAGATTTGAGCCATAACGCTCTTTCACACATACGTACTCTTCTTTACACATCCTTAGGTATGTTCCCACAACAAAATCAAGACTGGTTTCCATTACATGGGGATTGGACTAATGAGCTTGTCTTGCTGGGAATTCCTGACCAGTGAAATTGTCACCATGATCCAGCCAACAAAATAATGACTACGGCCAGATCAATACTGATTTAGACTCGAAAATACACAAGTTTATCACCTTAAGCTTCAGTGTATAATACTTCTTTCCTAATGAAACATTTTATTTTCATTATGGCTTTGATATTTTCATGAAAACACTGATCTATTTATATACTATCCAAATAATCAGACGGTTCTTCAGTGTTTTAAGAGGCAGTTTGTTTATTATGTAGTGCATTAGAAAGACAATTTTATACTGAGATCTTTTGATACTAAAGGAAAAAAAGCAACTCTCAAACGGATAACACACTAATACATTCTTATTTGAGAAAAAGGAGTGAGGATAAGGTGCATGTGTGGGGTCTTTTTCTTTAGGCAATACCAGATGCTCATTTGATCAAACCTAAAAGTATGTTTAAAAATATTTTTCCATATAGAAGTAAAAGGAAGTATAGAAATCAACCAACACACTAAGACAGTGAGGAATCATAGAATCATAGA
>NW_009698311.1:173905-183825 GCF_000703405.1 Apaloderma vittatum
ACCACATCCAGGGATCGCGACTCAACCCCCTCCCTAGGCAGTCTGTTCCAGTGTCTGACCCCTCTTTCCATGAAGATTTTCTTCCTAATGTCCAGCCTAAACTTGCCCTGTTGCAACTTGAAACCATCCCCCTTGGTTCTGTCCCTAATTATCTGTGAGAAGAGACCAGCACCAATCTCTCTAGAATGCCCTTTCAAGTAATTGTAGAGCATGATGAGATGCCCCCTCAGCCTCCTCTTCGTCAAACTGAACAGACCCGGCTCCCTCAATCGCTCCTCATAAGATCTATTCTCCAGGCCCTTCACCAGCTTTGTTGCCCTCCTCTGCACTCACTCCAACACCTCGATATCTCTCCTGTACTGAGGTGCCCAAAACTGAACACAATACTCACGGACAATCAATTAGAATCATAAATGACATATCGGTTTATTACATTAGGAAGAAAGCTTGCAGTACACCTCAAGCCCTCAGCAAATCACTAGAAAAATTCAGACGCAAAATGTGTTCAGATTGTGCACTTGAGTAAATTACACCTGCACCAGTCATGTGTTGGTGATGCAACAGCTGGATAAATCCACTCCCCCATCCAACCTCGAGCAGCTGACTTGAGAACAGCAAGGAGCATGAGAAATTTTTCATTACACTGTAATCGTGTGTTACCAATGCTTGCACAGCCTTGCTTTCATGAGGAAAGAAGCCTAAAATAAAAATGTCCTAACTTAAAAGAGCACCCTGTTCTAGTTTTATTTACAGTGCTGCAGAAGTGTATGGTTTGGATTACTAACGTGGTTTGTTCACCACTGATTCCCAGGAAAATGCAAGCTGTAAAAGGTTTTGCTTCCTTCAACTTCTTGGGCAAAGGGTAAATCTCTTCTAGACAACTTTACAGTCTTATTTAAAAATTTTTTGATGCTGCTAAAATTTGCATTTCACAAAAACCACACTATCCTTTTTGAAAAAAAAAAAAGTCACCCCGGAAGCAGCATTTCATTGGTTCAAAGAACAAACATCCCATAATATAATAATGTCACTAACATATGGTTTTGGTGGAATTTCCATAATTATTTTTTGTGCATTACTTGTCTGTACTGGGGGAATATATTTGTTTTCAGCAAGTCCAGCCCTCTTTTGTAGAGAGCTCAATCTTGCCACCAGTGCATGACAGTCAGTCAGAAATACATTTTTTTTCCATATCCAAGGGCATTGTTTAAACATACCAAAGAGCTTTGGCTTAAAGCATGGATCTGTCCATTTTTATGAGTACTCATTTTTGTGCCTCACAATCAAGCTATTTGCTCTAAGGGGTTACTATGACTGCTGCCCATGAACATGCTTTGTTCCTGAATCTCCTTCCAGAAAATAGCAAGCAACAGCCCAACAGTAGAAAGTGAAAGATGATGGCAAAAACCTCTGTATCAGAGTTATTGTCCTACATTTGCTGCCAGATCTAGAACATACTTTTGGGCTCACAGCACTGACTTATTTTCATCAAGTTTGTCATGGGAAATTTTGACAGACATAGAGGATAACAATGTTTTCCACCTACAGTGAAATGCTCTGAAAGGCTAGAAGGCTGATGGTTAATTTTATCCCTTTGCTAAATATGCGTGTAGCCTGTCTTTTGTTTTTGACTGAGATGATATTTAAAGTATTTTTAGAGGCAATCACTGGCTAGACCAAACATTCTCCCTTTCCTGAAATAGTAGCTCTATTTTACAGCCTTTGAAGCATCCTTACTTTCCCTGTCTACCCTCCAAACACAACTCTGTTCTGCTGATCTGTTTGACTAGAGCTCTTCCCCACACCTTCAGGGATGCTCGCAATTCTATGTAGCCCACCTTATCCTTCGACTACCAAAGCAATATGTCAGTTAGCACCATCACCTAGATGCTCAACCTTCTGGTTTGATTTCGACAGAAGAGAAAACAGTGTGACGGTATCTCTACTCATCACAGATTTACGGACAAGAGAGATGGTCCCAGACCAATGGGATAACATAGGGAAAACCAGGCCTGTTCTCAAACACAACTACCAAGAAGAGATACGTAGTAGGACAAGTTCATTCCCTGACGGGCAGCATACACCAAAGATGAACCTGACTATGAAGAGTGCTGGCTGAATTCCGCATCTATCTTTCAGATGAGTACCTAATGTACCTTGATTTCATTCAAGTTTAACAAAAGCATCACAGAAGAACAAGGCGTGCATTCTGGAAAAGCACCAAATGGTGACATGTTTGTACTGCTGTTTGGCTGGAACAACACAGCATTTATCAAAAGTTAAACATTTACTCAAAACAGGGCTTCTGAACACTTTCTGTCACAGCGTAATTTGCTGTAATACAGCATGAAGTTCCATACAGAGGAGCACACACAATGGAAGAGGTAAAACAATCCTGCTAACGTGACCAAGCCCTTTTCTTTCTTTCTTCCTTCTTTTTTTTTGTGAGCATGAGGAGAGCGGGATAAACACTACGCTATGTTTGCCTCCAAGAAGATAATAAATTACAACAGCATCTTTTCCTCTTTGATTTCACCTTTCTGTAACTTAAGGAGGAAAAAAAAATAAGAAAGATGGGAGGTACAACAAAGAAAGCAATTGAATTAGGTTTTGTCAACCCTTGTGGGCCTTGTTCTAGTTTCAACTTTTGTGTCTATCTGCCTAAACAGAAAGGAAGAGTCAGAAAAGAAATTGCACAGTCAAAATAACTGTACAGTACATATGACCGAAGTGACAAGTAATTTGCCCTAGGGCAGCATACTGTAACTTGGACATCAACAGCTTAAGATCCTGAGATAAAAATCCCTCTACTTCCACTTCTCAGTTTAGAAAGGCAACAGCTTGTCTCAAGCAGGGGTCATCAGGCAGCTCTGCCACCGAAAATCTTACTAGTTTTTTCAAGCATGCAGACTTTTAAGACTGGTATTGCTTTAGCGCTATACTGTCAGTTGAGTGATGCTGATTTTCGAGAGTGCCGTAACAAGCACTCAAGGAATTTAGCCTTAGCTTTACTTGAGGCCAATTCTTGAGACATATATGCTCCCAGCCTCCAGAAGCAAGGGGTTGCCCTGAAGTCTCTGAGAAACAGAAAGCTGGAACTTGCATAGTCCTTCTTACCACCACTGCTCCAATGTTTATGCATTTATATACAAAGAAAAAATAATATATCCAAGTAATCTTAGACTTCTCCACTGAGAAAAAAGACATAATAGCTCCTCTCACCCACCAAATGGCACACTCTAGCAGAGGGACAACTGTAACTGACATGAGCATAGGGCTGAAGAGTTTTTTCAAATGTACTGGCTGTCCTGCCCTACTGCCAATGTGCTTCTCCCTTTGAACTGTCATCTGATGAAGACTAGACTGAATTAGTCCATCCACAGAATGCAAACAGCATAGAAATGCATTTCAACAGGCGCCACAGAGGCATTTACATAATTACCTAACGTGCAAGGTCACAACGTGCTGTGCTAAATCTTCCACAGATTGTAAACAGGCAATTTCTCCAGGACAAAACACATGAGCAACATTGTTTTGCTCACCTATTACAGTAGCTTCATCAAGAGCATCATTACAACAACAGGATATGTCATCAGAGAGGAAAATACTACAAATTTCATCCTCCCCCAGCATAACTGGAGGCACGCCAGTGGCCCTGGCTTTCCCTTGCATTCAACAGGTCTGTGACGGTTTTTAGTCAAAGTTTCTGTCACAATTAGCTGCTTTGAGAAAATGTTAAAAATTTTACACACACGCCCATCCTTTGCGGTACACTTCAGAGTGCCAGGCTTTCGCTGCCCTTCAGCAAGCCATTCCTGCCCACAGGCCATCGTCTCTCCAGCCCTCAACCCTTCTCACAGCAAGCACCGTGGTTTCATTTACACAGGGCTCATGCTTCTGCCATCTGCCCACCATATTGGTGGTAAGGTTTGAAAAATTACAGAACAAAGCAGAGCTTGTCTCTCTCCATCAGTCAATACGAAGCTCGTACTGGCACCCAGCAGGTAGCCTCTACATCAACAACTAGTCAGTAGTCTGTGAAGGCTAAAAACAGCAAAAGATCTTCTCATTTCTAAGAAAGAATTTAAACGGGGTTGAGACTATATCAAGAGCTGGAAAATGGCCTATTGAAAAAGAAGGAGGAAAAAAAGAAAAAAAAAAAAAGACCCCATCAACTACATATGCGATAAACCCAAGGCAGCACAAAAATCCAACTGACATGCTGGAACCAGAGATTTATTCATTCCCCTTCTGTGAAGCTCCTTGACTTACAGCTACTCTAGAAGTCGCTCCTAATTCCAGGTATTTACTGGCTATGCTGGCACCACCCCTCAAAACAGATGATAAATTTACTGGTGTCCATATTTCTAGGTTGGCGACTGTACAATTTGTTACAGCCAGTCACAATGTTCAGATAGAAGGTCCTAGTATCCATGATGTTCAGATAGAAGGTCCCAGTACCCAACTGTGCGACTGCAGCTGCTGGAGCAGCAGGGCTGTTCAGGCACTATTTGGGGGGCATGGATCTGTGCAGTGTTTGGGTCCATGTTTGCAGTGCTTTAATAAATGTGCTCTCTGGTCAACTGTTTGTTCTTGACGGGTACAGTTGCATCATAAACCTGCTAATGGCATCACAGTGGAAGGTCTGTCACAGTCTTACTTTCCTGGTACAGCAGTCAGGAAGAAAAGACAGCCACTGCGAAGAAACCATAATTAAAAAGCAAATATGTTTGTGTGAAATGAGTTAACACAGGCAAAACCTACATAAGAGGAGAATGCAGAAATTCAGCATGGTCAAAAGCTTTTCCAGAAACGGAAATTCTTTATTGGGAGCTAGGGGAAGGTACTCAGACAATTATTACCTCCCATTCAGTTTGAGACTGTGCAAGCAGCTAGGACTGAAGACACCAGTTTCAGTAAGTAAAGTCAGTCGCTTCATGCTAGAAGTAGATGCTGCAGTGAAAAAAAGGTAACATCTTTGGCATTAATGTAAAATAAAAATCTTTGCACAGACTAAAAGGAAATTTCCAAAACTAGACCTTATGGCAATGCAAAACAAAAATACCACAGGGTGCTCTGTCACTCTCTCAGCTTGGAGTCTACCTTTTTTTTTTTCAGCAAAGACCATAAAACACTAAAAAACCCTAAATTGGATCCCACAGAATGAAGCATTTCTGAATAGGTACTAACAATCTGGAAATGAACCCCAGATGCTTAGTAAACAGCTGTCGGAATAAAAATTGTATGTGACACAAACCAATCAGAATACACGCATTGATCCTGCCATCTCAAGGGAATTCACAGTTTACTGCATTACACAGTTCCTTTAGCAGGTATCAAAGATAAAAAAGGAGGTGTGATCACAAACTGGAAAGAGTTAATTGTTAAAAAAAAAAGTAGCCAATAATAAGTATTAAAAGAAGCAATAAATTGGAGAATGGAAACAAATACTGTAATTTCAGGTTAAAATAAATTAACGTGGTCTGAAAATTAAAAACATCCCAGCTTAAAACTCAGTCAGCCACACCATTAGTACATTCCTCCCAGACCAAGTGGTCTGAGGAATTTATACATTTGGCATCGTATAAAATGTGCTATTCCTGGCAGGACTTCGAAACAGGCGAAGTGAAAGGGCCAGCAAGACAGGCAGAGCAACAGGGCCAGGCTCAAAGTAGGTGAGGGAAGGAGCTGTGGGGCTGCCCTGCCAGATTTTAATCACAGGCTGGCCATTGTCTTTCACCATTAAGTAAAAGCACATTACGCTTAAATGCAGCATTCACCTCTCCAAGTCAGCCTCCATGCCGCTCACTTGCTCTTTTCTCCTGCATAAATAGCCCATCAGCTTTCAGTCATTTTTAATGTGTTCATTAAGGACCCCACGACAGGATCCTCAGGAGTACAGGTGCTAATAAACTACCTGCACCACGCAGCCCTCTACTGCACGTTCTGGCCGCAATTTCCGTTTCAGCCATCTGCCACTGGGGTAACTGGGTCAGCAGTTGGTTAAAATTCCTGAGCACCCATATGGGCTATTTGCTGGTATTAAGTATTTTATGACCCAAACCCAGAGCATCAAAGAGCCTTAGAAGATGTGCTCATCAGTCTGCCCTTTGATTAACCTGCAGCTCTGATACATGTCACAATCCATAGGAAATCCATTGCAAGTTTAATCACGAAATATTTCTGGTTGACAACACATAGATTTAATTTTTTTCATTTAATTAAGAAGTACAAAAGCCATAAGTAGGCAAGATATCCCTTTTATGAGGTTTAACACAGCAATTTTGAACTACAAAATACTAAATCATTTCCTTTTTCCATGCTAAGGCAACACTTAAGGGGAAAAATACAACACCACCAAAATAAAACACCAAAAACAATAGAAAATTCTTTACCCACAAGGAAAAGCAGGTTTACGCACAAGGTTACCTTCCACCAACTAAGCAGCTGATCCTCCTCAGGGGGATGGAAGACTTGGGAAGTGTCTGTCACACACACCAGCAAAAGGGTAGAGAGCAAAGAGAAATTGAAAGACAAACAAGAAAAGAACAGAAACTCCCAAACTACCAGGAGGGATTGAACAGAAGGACTCGTGCAAATCATCACATTTTCCCACAGCAACAGCGTCCATGTAGAGCATATAAAGCATTTCATGGTTGGGCTTTATTTTTTTGATGTTCTGAGCATTTATTGCGAGCATACTGCTCCTTCCAGTTTTTAGGAAGGACTCTCACATCTGAGAAAACAAGGCAACTCATGTGAAGTATACAAAAGAAGTCCTTTACTGAATTCCTGGGTGAAAGGCAAAGAAACACTACAAAGTTACTGGCATCTGTTCAAACAAGCTACATGGCAGGGGATATTAAATATAGTAACTCCATCACACAACTCAAATAATTCAGTTCATTGCCATAGATCAATCTCCATCAACCCAAGTGCTTAAAGTCAGCCTTTCTAAGTTACTGCAAGATGTTGACCTGTACCTCTATGACAGAAGGTCATTATACCTGTCACTCATTAAGGAGAAGTGAGAGTTTGACTGCACAGCAATCACTTATTCCAGCAAAAGAGGAACAAATGTTATACTGTGCTTGGGAAGAGATTTGTTCTGCCTCTCTACCAAATTGTTGCACAAGACAACATGGGCCTAAAGACTGTTTGCCTAAGGTGTTTGTATCTATTCCAAAAACATGGCTGAAATTGTTGAGCACCTCACTACAGTGGCTCATGGTGGTCCTGGGCACCAGGAGGGAGGGAAAAGAGCTGTGGATTATGAACCAAATGGAAATTCAGCTGCCAAAGTGTGCTCATCACGAGATATTTTGAAACCAGTACTCCAGTTGTTCCTGACAGACCAAAAAAAAGAAAAACCAACAAAAAACCCAAAATACCTGCCTTAGAAGACAAATAAAGGAACGGGCAGCACTGCAGCAAGAAAGTATTCTCCAGCTTCCTTCTGCATCCCAGTCATGCTAGTTTTGCATGGACCTTTGCATAGACCCTTTGGTATACCTGACATCATGTCCCACCCCATTTTACTACCTCAGCTCCCCTGAAGACCATAACAACAAGCTTAAACACCTAGGGAATCCATGCACTTTTCTAGTTCTAAAAGCAAGGAAAAGCAAATGTAATATGATGAATCAGAGATGCAATGCTGATGTAAAGGCAGAGACACTAAGAAGAAAAGAAAGGAATTATAACAACCAAATAAAGAATTTCTCCAAACTTCACACAACTAAATGTTGCCCACTTCCTTTGCACTCCCTTTACTGAATTTTTGTCTGTCTGAATAAGCATGTGTAATGGGAACTCAGCTCATGACCCTGCTCCCATTACCGTATCTTGCATTTAATTGAAATGCGTAATCCCATGGAAGTCCAGACATTAACCCATTTGGGTGGAGTGACTATTATTTCAAGCTTCATATTTTTCCTGAAGTTCCAGCTGCTGGAACTGTAAGACTCCATGAGAATCCAAGGGTCTTGGTTGCAGGATTTTTGTTTTGTTTATTTTAAAAGATAACTCAAGTTCTCATGCTTGTGCAGAAGAAAAAATAAAAATAAATAAAAGAAAAGCTAGTTTACTAACTGCTAGCTTCTTAGTGGCTTTTATTCTGCAATATTTTCTCTCCAACAGCATTTTTTACAGAATCTAACTATTCCTGATGAAAGTGACAGATTATAGGGCCTATTCCTTCTGTAGCTTTACTGATGGTGATCTTCCACATGATGAGTCCAAGATCATTTTCCTTCCTTGCATTTAAGAAGTTGTAAAATGATTTCACAGGTTAGTTTAGACCATGGTGCAGGAGATGCTGGGGAAAGACACATATCTACTATCCCAAAACTGTTTAGATAAGATAAAGAAAAGGCAACAAAACATTTACATAGCCTCAGAACAAAGGAACCAATCAACACCAACAATAACTGAATGACTGGGCAGGTGCAGAATGAAGCTACTGCACTCTCCATGAGCATCTCCATGGGAATTCACTGGAATGCCTTATCTGCAATACCAACGTCACTAATTTCAAGAGGAAAATCCAATATATTACCTTAAAAATTGCTTCATTACTTTTTAATGGAAATTTCACATTATTTTCTGACTATGCTTTAAGTCTCATCACCTGGTTCATGGCTTTTATCTGGTTTTGAAAGTGCCCCTTAGAACTAGAATAGTATCTCGATGCAATGCATTTTGCACGGTACCACGAGATGATAATACAAGCACTGCATCGGGCAGCATGCTGGCAAGACAGCCAGCTGTATCCTCTCCACCAGAAGAGCAAAATTAGTTGTCAGAAATCATTTTCTTGCTTGTTTTTATGACAGAAGTTGACATATACTTTGTCTGGCTCTAAGGTGTTTCATGTTTTCATTGAGAAAAAGAAAACATTTTTTCTAAACAATTTCCAGCTTAAGGAGTCTCAAGTTACAGAAATGAAGGCCAATAAGCAAAAAAGGATCATCAGTAATAAAGATGACAGAGAGAAACAGAATGAAGTGTATGCAAGAGAGCACGTGTGCGTGTGTGTGTGTGTTATTATATTAAGCTATGCATAAGCACAGCTTGGCCAAATTAAATTTTCAGTTAAACTCCCATTAAAGAAACAGAGATTATATGTAGTTAATTAAAAAATACCTTCTAATGATATTCACTCAGTAAAGTGTACTACAGCTATATAATGGTAAGGGAAATATTTGCCAAAAATCACTCAGACTTAGCTAAATAGGTTAAATATTAGAGAAGAGAGCAGAGGGTGCACTACCGTCTCACCTTTAATACTGCAATCCCAAGAACTCTGACTGGCTGATGTGGATGTGCTCAGTTCACAGAGATGCTTCAAACAAAGATCCAACCATTTTCAAATGTCCTGCTAGGTTTCCTCTCCCTTTTCTGCAGCATCAAATGCTACCGATCACAGTTGGAAAAGCAATAGAGAATGGGATGGAACCTCGGTTTCTAATACTACATACCCTCTTATGAGAACCTATTAAAAATTATCTTCTCCATTTCACCTGAAAGAACGCTTAGTGACTCCCCCCAAAAAATTTACCATCAACATACATCCTAGCCTGAATGCGAAAGCCTGTAATTAAGCTCAGCCTTTTCTGCATAATTGCAATACCACAGCATAATGCAAGAACCAGTATAGAAAAAAAAAACCCACTTAGTCATGAAACATCTTAATTTTTTTAATCATTTTTGAACATGTCTAAGGAATTAATAATCAATTGCTTCCATCTTCAGGGCACAGCCTTCTCAGACCAAAGGAGGGAATGAAGGAATAGTTTCATTTGGCATTCTCTTGTATCAGAACATTTACCAAACAGCTCTTATGTAGAGCTTGTCATGGTGATTCATTTTATTGCATCCCAGTGCTTCATGCAGCCCTAGCAGGTATTCCAACTACATGA
>NW_009698311.1:183849-207133 GCF_000703405.1 Apaloderma vittatum
AGGGAATGCTGAATACTCCGCCAAAGGAGTTACACAAAAAAAAAGAAAAAAAATTATGCCACTGTTACTTGAATAAATAATATGGAAGTAAAAAAAAGTCCTTGCCATGTTGAGGATTGCTGTCCTACAGCATTTATAAAGTCTCTAGTTGCATGTTAGGTCCCTTTTCCCAGGGAAAGAAATGCATTGTACTACACAATATGGGAATATGCATTGGCTTACTAGTGGAGAGAAAAACAATAATAAAGAAAAAACCATCAATCTACAACAATTTTAGTCAAACAACTAGCCTAACAGTGTCAGAGGATTCACACAGAGATGGTTGTAGGTGGACAATAACTTAACAGGAGCCAGAAATGTGTGCTCACAGCCCAGAAAGCCAATTACAACCTGGGCTGCATCAAAAGAAGCATGGCCAGCAGGTCACGGGAGGGGATTCTGCCCCTTACTCTGCCCTGGTGAGACCCCACCTGCAGTGCTGTGTTCAGCTCTGAGTCCTGCAACTAAGAAAGACATGGACCTGCTCGAGTGGGTCCAGAGGAGGCCATGATGATGAGCGCTGGACAGAGGGAGTTGGGGTTTTTCAGCCCAGAGAAAAAAAGGCCTTCAGGGAGGCTTTGCAGCAGCCTCCCAGTACCTGAGGAGGGCCTACAGGAAAGAAGGGAGTGTAGTGACAGGACGAGAGTAATGTTTCAGACTGAAAGAAGGCAGATTTAGATCAGATATTAAGAAGAAATTCTTTACCGTGAGGGTGGTGAGACACTGGAACAGATTGTCCAGAGAAGCTGTGGATGCCCCCTCCCTGGCAGTGTTCAAGGCCAGGCTGGATGGGGCTTTGAGCAACCTGGGCTAGTGGGAGGTGGCCCTGGCCCTGGCAGGGGGTTGGAACTCGATGATGTTTAAGGTTCCCTCTAACCCAAATCATTCTGTGATTCTATGATTACACTGGAATCAGGATTGTTACAATGTCAACATCCACCTTACCATGTCAGGCAGCTACCTACGCACAGCAAATTTTACCTCTTTGACGCACTTATGTGGATAGAGAAGACTATTACAGATACTGAGTATATCATTGCCATTGCTTAATTCTAAAACAGAGACCAAGCTGTTCTGATTTGCCCTGGACTTTACATCCATGTTCTGCATGTGCATTGTCTTTGTGTATGTGTTTGACCTATCCATTCACGCACAGAGATGCGAAGACAAGAAGTGAAATAACAATTATGCTAGCATTACAAGATGTCCAACAAAGCCAACATGTAGGAAATGGATGACATACAGCATATCGATGAAGCAGACCCATAACATGACCATAGGGTTGTTCAGTTTAAATCACATTAATTCAGAGAGCACAATTTTCCATTGAACTTGGAGCAATCCAGCTCAGAGCAGTGCAGCTCCCTGTTTTCTCAGGGGAGCAATAAACAATCAAAACGGCAGCAAAGTAAGTGGGAAGTCACCTTCTTCCAGCAAGCATGACAGCACAAGATACAAGCATCTATTTTCCACCTCTCAAGATGTGCATATACAAACACGAAGCTAAAGGCAACATCTATGACTCAAGACTATGTCTTCTCAACTTGGTACAGTGCAGCACAGAGCTAGTCCAGATACCTAAAACAACACAGTTGAAGAGTGAGCCAGGGTTCATTTGCTCAGTCAGAGAAAAATCATATTGCTTCTGGTAAGGAAATCAGCTTAAATTTACCCATGTCTCAGTGTGTACATATATTTCTTTGGCACTATGTAAGTACCATAAACAACTATCTTATTCCTGTGTTTAGTTCCTTCAGATTTATTCACACAAGTCATCCCATCTGTTGCAAGACCTAAGGTTTACAGCTGATCCTGGTGTGACAACTTCATTCTGAAAATGAAAAATCCCTGCTTTCCAGTTCAAGAAAGCAAACCATTAGTCAGAGCAATCTCCTGGCGGTAAGAAACCACTGATTGAGTCTTTACTCCACCCAATTCAAAGGTCAGAGAGTAGTTTTCCATCCTACATTACTCTGTACCACACAGACTAGGAGCTGAACCAAGTCTTCCACATCTCAAGCCAGTCCCTTAACTGCCTACCACACATCTGTGCACTCACATGCACACACTTTCTCTCTGAATTTCTTCAGAAATGCTTCTTCCAAACATATTACCCCCAAAAAAACATTATCAAAACTGATGAGTCTTGCAAAAGACTCTGGCTCCAAAATGAAAAAATAGTCCAACAAAATTTCAAATCCAAGTTTTCTGAGTAACGCTAGTATCGTCAGCAATTGCCAAGATAACAAAACCAAAGTGCACTGGTAGAGTACAACTAATAATATGAGACTATGAGCTAATTAGGATAGGAAACAGACTTCTGTGGTATTATGTTTGTATTTCTCAATGCTTGCGAGGTTTCAAGTGGTGTTAGATTGACCTGTAGTCTTCACGGTTACACTGGCATGCATCTAAAGCAACGCTACACATGCAATAAGTTGCTCAGATATTTTCAGGAGCACAAAGATGAGTTAATCTAAACTAGACATAAAATCGATTTTAACATAGTCTATTTTTTAAACTGTCAGGAGAAGAAACATTCTCTTTACAAAGTCATTTTATTCCCATTGACTGTGGGGAGGGAAAAAGGAAAGAGGAAGAGAAAAAAAAAAAGAATCAGAAGCCACATTCCTACTCCTTTGCCTTCTTGAATGAATCCATTATGAGGCTGAAAAGGAGATTTAATTAAATCAGTTCCACTTACCAACCAAACCCTACCTGTTTCTTTGCCAGAGACACCATTCCTTCTTGTTCCCAGAGGGGTGTTAGGAGGAGGGAGAAAAGAAGAGTAAAACTAGATTTTAAGAGTAGAAAAGCAGAGAGTGCTTTTACTTTCTCTTACTCAGCTGAAAAAAAAAGTGGGGAAAAAACTCAGACAGCGCTATCAAGGCATTCATTCGTGCCAAAGTACTGCTGCTACGACTCTTCTTCCGAGATGCAGAATACCACATGCAGAACTCTTGGATACTAAAAATAAATAAATATTCTAAAAAGGTTTCTGCTGAATTGTACTTTCACAGCAAAAGCTGGACCAGGTCCAAGAAGAACCATGAAACTGAGGCTTTCTGTATATTGCCTCCATTAAAATATGCAGTAAGTTAAATGACTGCAAGGAAAACCTGTACTGTGGCAGTCCCTGCTAAACCTCATAACCATCTCTTTGTCCACAACTGTTGTATGAAGGGAGAAAAATTACTGCCCACTGAAAATTAAAAATCAACTTCTTTAAACAGATGAGTCAGCAGATGTAAACTTCAACAAAACTAATTCCCCAAGCTGCTGACATCACCACACACATATGGAGACCACCTAGGAATTAGTGCAAGCATGCTACCGTCCTGAAAAATGGTGAATAAAGCAGAAAAATCTCCATGACAGGAGGTGCTGCTTTACTGCAATTAAACAGGGTAGTGGAGCCTCTGGGTATTTCAAATATTCCAAGTACTATGGATTTTGTTCCTCAAAGTTTTCACGTAGCACCAGCTTGTGCCTAGTCGCTTCTGACAACATGCTTGGCCTTCCTCCCATACCCTGAGCAGACAAAACAGGTCCTGGCACCGTTTGAGGCTCTGCAGTAGAGAGCTACAGGGAATCCGCTTCCGCAGGGAATCCGCTTCCGCAGAGGCACAAGTCACATCAGTCAGGGGCAAGCTGTTGGCCACTGCCTTCACCCAGGGTTTTGAGAAGGCTCCCGTATCGCCAGTGATCAGCAGCTGGGGAACCTTTACTGCCAGATCATACCTCCCTCAATTTCAACTTTTCCTCTGAACTGAACCAGCACTGTGCTCAACCAGTTGGATAAGGAAAAGAAGAATACAGTGCTCCTGATATGCTTGCTGCAGATAATACTAAAAACGTGCAGCTGCGTTATTCTCAACCCCGCTAAAGAAAAATATCTCATTACTGAAGTAATTTGCTGATAAAACACCTATGGTTTAAGCTGGGTTTGACTAGATGGAGCCATGCCCTGCCAGACCCCTGGAGCGGTCCAGTGCAGCAGCAGGCCCTGACACAGCCCTCCCAAAATGTGGCTCTGCCTCAAGTTTCACTTCAGGAGGAGAAGGGAAATCCAAGGTCAGCCCATCCCTGAGCCTCTGTGGGCTGCCTGAGCTTCACAAAGCTCAACAGTTGCCCGGACCGATAATCAATCAAGCTGCCGTCTCTGCCCTGACATTACAATGTAGGTTCACATTCACTGCTGGACGCACATCATGCCACAGCAGGATGCCAGTTCTCACAAACAAAAGATTCAGCTAGTTAAACAGGAAAATAAATCTCAGCTGCTAATAGGAGAGAAGTGAATTTTCAGTCTAAATAGCCGCAACATTTCTTAAGACTTTTTGGTTTTTTTCAAGTTTGGAACAATTCAGAACTAGAAAAGTCCCGTTATGCTAAGCACAGTAAGTCAAATCCACAGCAGCATTCGAAAGAGGCATATGGGTTACTAATAAAAGCCTCTGCATATTGCACTCTACCTAAATGTCAGTATAGAGGAAAATCTCACCATGGCAATGCTTACAGCCTTAACAAATTCCTTTGACAGTAGAAACTTAATACCATCTTATAGGCACAGAAAACAATATTTGTAGTATGGACAATGTGGATAAACTCAGAAAATAACTCAGAAAACTGTTCTTTAGTTTTTCATCTATTTCTTTAAATAAATAGCAGAAAAAGTAGATGAAGGAGCTGCTCACTATCTGTTTTGTAGATTAAGGTGACACTGACAAATGAACAGTCAATTTGCCAACAATTCCAAGAATTAACTTTGTAAAAGGAAACTGAGATACTGAAGGTATTACAGCTTGTCTCTGACTTCATAATTCAAAGGACTGTGCTTAACCATAAAAATCAGAAAGTCAGTTTGACTTGAAAACAGATCAGTCTGCATTTTACTGTAAGCAGTAAACAGAAAAGAGGAGTTTGGCTTTTTAACTATAATATAATGGACAAAAAGTGATTTTCCCATCTGCCATCAAACTGTCTGCTTTTTGATATTTGTGCCTTTCACAGCAAATACACTATTAATCATTTTCCTAATAAGCATTCAGTGCCTCCCCAGTAATTTTGTAGCCAGTTTATGTTTGAAGTGCTTGTGCAACACACACATTACCAGCCTGAGATGAAAGCTCACCCCTAGTCAAATAAAGCACAAATTAGAATTTGCCTACACAACTATACAGGCAAAAGAAATTGACAGAAGATTAAGTATAGATGATTATACATTCTCTACCAAGTTTTAAAACAATTTCAAGCCCCATAGTGTTTTAGGTTAGGTCACTGATCTCCACGATTGTATGGGAATCTGCAAACAGAATGAACAACAAGATGACAGTACTCAGCTACTCTGGCACGGCTGTGTCAGGAGACCTGTGCTGGATTTTCCCCCAAGTCACGTTACAGAAATGCTGTTGGTCCTTTCAACTTTCCAGATAAATATGCATAAACTTTCACAAGATTTCCAGTAAATCAATGTGGTCAAAATTAAGAATGTTAGTTTTAGTTTTTACTAATACATAAAACCCTAGTCCCCTCTTCCTTGTGCACTTTCACATACTGTCCAGCCAGTGGACTGAAAAATAGTAAGGAAACACAAAAGTTACCTAACACGATTTCAAACAGAGAGCCTCTGTTAGGATATAAAAACCAGGGAGTGTTTCTAAAATGTTGCAGGCTAGCAGGACAGCTGATGGGAGGAACAGCAAGATTCACACTGAATGTCAGTGTCACTTCTGAGCTGTCAGATGGCGTACCATGGAGATAAACATTGCACATGTGAAATAATCACCAGTTACTTCAGGCTGTCAAACATTTCAATGGAACACTGAAATCCTAGGCTCTCAAGAGGGGGTTATGGGGGAGACAGACAGAAAGCACCCTTCATTTGTCCTTACCACACACTGAAGGTTCATGATGAAGCCCTTAGTGGCATCTTTTGTGCCCATTTGTGCAGTATACTCGCCTAACACTGCTGAAGTAAAATAAAACCTTAAACCACAACACCCCAGCGTGGCTGTGTCTTAAAAGCCTTGTTATCTTAGCTGCCAAATACAAAACGAAATAACAACAAAAAAACACACTGGTGCACACAGAGTCTCAGATCTGCAGGCAAAGCCAGGCTCCTGATTTGGTTAAGGGATGCAGAAGATTCAAAGCGTACCATGGAATCAGAGAAGGTACCAGCAGCATGGAACTACTCCATCCGTTTGAAACGTGGATGTCTGGGGCACTTAAGTGGGTCTGCACCCGCTCTGGGGGTGCCGGCCAGTTTTACTCCCCAGTCGAAGAGCACAGATGTACCAAAGTGCTTGAAGCTGACACAGGAACCCCTGCTCTCCCTGCTGAAGACCATGACCAGCCCCTTCAAGACATCTTCCTTGCTCTTCTCACCATGGAGAGGAGTGTGTTCAGAGGTTTCATTAACTCAAGGCCATAGAGAAGCAAGTTCTGTGGATCCATCAGCTTCATCAGGAACAGGTGTCCTGCGACTGTGCAATGATCCCCACAAGTAGAAGAGTCATCAGTCAGTCTTTTCCCTGACACTCAAAGAAAGAAACAGCTCAAATTTCACCTTGCTACACACCAATCACTGCAATCCAGTACATGATGTTCATTCACCACTCTCATTCATTTTAGTAGCCGAATTATCTGTAGGGTCATGGCTATGTTCCTTTGGAGAGAAAAATATATATAGGCCTTACACATTTCTCCCAGAGGTACAATACTTCTCTTCAAATAGTTAAAACTAAATACTGGATGTATACCACAAATACACTTACCTTGCACAGGAGCAGCTTAATCACCACTGATATTATTACATCTACATTAGGCAAATGCATTGGGGAGTTACTTATCTATAAAGCGAGAACTGAAGTAGTAAGACACATGTGAGTAGCCATTAGCTAAGCCTCTTCCAGTCTACACCAGAGTTTATCCACCTCTGAAAAGGACAACAACATAATTTCCTCTCTCCACCATCTGCTTGCAGTACGCAGCCCAGTCCTCAAGGCAGGACTACTGACCACTACAAACAGTGCAACAAACCCTGACAGATGTTGTCTTGACCTGAGCTGGTACCTCCAGGGTTTTTCTGGTTATATCAGTACCTTGTGAGCACCACGACTGTGTAGATTAAGAAAGATTTGATCAACATGGTGTGCCGCAGAAACCAAGGGGGAAATCTGAGGTTGAGACCAATGAAATCAGTCAAATAAAGACTTTTGAAAGGGCTCTCCAGCACTGGAAAAGCTAAAAAATTTGCAACATGACCGCAAATAGCCAAGAGCTGCCTTCTCCCAATACTTAACATCTAAACCACTAGCTCTATTAAAAAGGAAATATTTTTGTGCACTATAAGATGGAAAACAAAATTATTTATTGAAAAAATAAGGTAGTCTCTGTTTCTGGAGGCCTGATTTTCATTAATGTAATATTTCTGTTAACAGCCTTGTCTACGTAAGGCATCTGTAGAAAGTTTTTATTGTTAACTTAATAGTGAAAATCTAATACAGGTTCTGTTTGAATTTTCCTATTAAACTGACGTCAATTGCAGTCTGAGAATCAGATTGTTACAACCCAGACTATGAAACAAACATTCAAGTCATATGCTATAAATGTAGTCACTGCACACTGGTAAGTGTGTTTTAACATTTTTAATCAGGTCTCTGGGTAGAGCCAAGATACACTTGGCATAGAGATGAGGGGAAAAATACAAAAATATGGTCATTTTTACTTGGAAAGTCAATTATAATTTATTTCCAGGAAGACTAAAAAGATTTGAAATACACATACAGAATTGCACTTGTGCAAGTGTATGTACAAATATTGGAGCATGGTCAAGTCACTGGAGCTTGATGTCTTAATCAGCACTTGCCACACCACAAACTAAAGGTGAGACATTATCTTCCCTGTAAGATTACCTCCCCAGGAACCTATGTGTGGCACAAGGAACCCAAAAAGGAAGGGGGAATGAGGGGATCCTATGGCAATGTTGGAGCAGCAGAAGGGACTACACAGTTGTACAGAAGTCAGAAAAGGAAAGAGTGCATGTGGAGAGAGGAGATTTTGGTCAGAGATCAAAGAACGAGATTACAGGAAATTTAAAAATTTCACCTGGGATTTCCAAAGGGACACCGGAGTCCTACACCTTATCAAAACCCTTATGCACTTTGGAAGAATCTCTTCTTCCTCAGTGTTTCAGGATTTTATAAAAGAGACCAGCTGAGAGGCGTCCCTGTCCATGACAGGGAGGTTGGATTAAATGATCTCTAAGGTCCCTTCCAGCCCAGGTTATTCTATGATACTATGAAAAACAGGTAAAATAAACAAGTCATCACATGGTAAGAGAGCCGTGCAGGCAGAGAGATGGCTGGGGCGGCCTTCTTGGCCTCTCCCATGTCAGTCTCTGGAAACCTGCCGGTATCGACTTGGGGTCCCAGCAGCGGTCCCTGCACCAAGGGTGCTGTGAAGCCTCCTGCCAAAGCAGGCACACCAGAACGCACCAAACAGCACAGCGCTCCTGTAAGTGCTGATCACTTCTCTTGCTGGAAGCCACCACAAGACCAAAGAGAGCTTAGAAGAGTTAAACAAAACCAAAAAAATCAACGCACATATGCACATGGCTGTATTATTTGCAGTTGTTTACTGCTACTAAAAGGGGCCTGAACCTGATTTCAAAACCTTTTAGGCATGTGCGAAAGAAGGATGACTCAGAACAGAAAACCCGCAGTTTCGTCATTTTTCATGTAGAGGTGGATTACATGGTCACGTTTTCAACTCAAACAGAAAGGAAAAGCACTGAAGTTTTGTGTTAATTATGAAATTACTTTGAACATTATCCACATCACAGATTCCTTCATTAACTAGAAAACCAGTTGAGCAAAAAGTTTTTTTCTCTTCCAACCCACAAGATATTTCCTGGGCCTGCAATAATGAGGTCTGAAATCAAATAAGCTTTTAAATTAAAAGCAAACAAATAAAACTAAACTCCTTTTAAAAAAGAAGATAAATCACAGTTCACAGAATTTCCCACTGTTTCTTATTTGATAGTAAAGAGGCTGTAAAGTTACACATGGATGTTAGAAAAATGAATTCTGTTTTCAGAAATATTTTTCAAGGCTTTTGGCAAAACAGCTTTGGCTAGATTAAGGAGAGATGCAGCACTGAAGGGAAAGGAGCCCTGTGACCCATTTTGTATGTCCGTTAGATGAAGAAATGGCATTGCTAGTGCAGGTACAGTCTACCTGCTGCAGATCTGGTCTCTGCCTGGAAATTAGGGACATGCTGTAATTCTGCGTTGGAAAACAGAACAATGCCAATACTGCTCTAGAGAATGAAGGTGCCAAGTCCCCAGTGCATCCCTCTCCCTTTTAAATCCACATCTGTAAAATGCAAAGTCCAAAAATTCAGAAAGAAGTTATTTACTCAGTGCAAAACCAAAAATACTCAACTTGCTTCCAAGCAATAAGCTGCTGAGATGCTGTGGGCACTGAATTCGTTACCCATCACAGCACACAAGAACACAGCCTTATTGTGATTATGGCCACGGACATCTGCTTTGCGCAAGGCACCAGGTTTCCTGTGCAAGGCTGGAAAGATCCTGAGCATGATTTATGGTATATTGTTACAACACCGTCTAGACATGACTAGCTAGCTCAGGAACCGATAACAGCAAGTCTGTGACAATACAGGCTCAACAGAGTCTAATAAATCCTGCCAACGCTGTGGAGTCAGTACACCTCTCCAGGACAAAACCTCTCTGGCATATAACCTCCTCAGCAGACTGGTCTCTCACTCTCAACCTGCTCAGGGTGAAGGAAACGCAAACTCAACTTTTGGAAGCAGTGACGCAGCTTCTACAATCTTCCCTAGATGAGCTATAGGGATTTTATAGCCCCATGGTGACACTTTGCCCAGATGCAACTGGGAAGGGCTGTTCAAGTTACGGCTCCAGCGCACACACACAATCCAGGCTGAAGCTCACTCTGCAGTCATCTCACCTGCTCACCGCAAAAGCGCTGGGTGCCTGCTCCAGGGTCTTGGAAGGGATTTGATGCCTTACTTTTGCCATACCAGCAAATGCCATCACCTAGCCAAGACGCAGCTTACTTTGGCAGAAGAGTCTGCAAGAGGAGCAGCAACAGCACCAAGAGGTACTTCGTGCTTGGAATAAGTGCAGCTACACCTGGGCTTCTGTTGAGAGAATTATGCTGGTAAGAGTGGAGGGGGGGAAATGGCTTCCTAACTAGCCCAAACACGCCAGCAAAATCAGTGAGCATAGGGTCAGGCTTCAGAAGAAACCACACTGCAATTCCTGGCACCCGTTGTTAGAGTGGAAATTTCAATCACAATAACCTCCAGTAATTAAATGGACCACGGAAGGACTTTTGCCCTCAGGGAAGGGATAAAAAGAATAATATTTCCTTCAACGAGCTGGAGTACATCCAGCACCAGCACAACTGTGCAGGACTGGGTGTAGTGGTATCAACATCTCACGCGACAGCCACTGGCAAGGAAACCAGATACAGAAGTGTGGGAAATCTCAGTGCTTTTTATTTTCTCTTCAGTCACGTAGCTTTTCCTTGATACCTGAAGCCCCTAGTCCAAGGCAAAGAAAATGAGGCAGCAACACAGCTGACTTGAAAGTCAGCTGGTGTGCGCTGCTGCACGGAGAGCTAGGTGTGAAGCCCAACAGCGAGTCTGGACTGTGCCTGCAGGAGCAGTCATCCATTCTTCCTTCCTGCAGCAAGCTTGTTTATAACTTCACTTCATCAACAGCAGGTCCTGGATCAAGTCTGGCCAGCCAGGTCAGCCCTCAGAGCAAATAAAGGATGGGAAATGGAAGACCTAAATAAGGACAACAAGCTAGGCAGGTTCCCCAGAAGGTTCCCATCAACTGTTGCAAACCACACGTATACACAGTGAGCATAGAGTGACAAAGAAAAAAACATCTGCCATGCTTCAAGACACTAGTGCTTCAGGCTTTCCTCTTTGCCATCATTATTTCTTCACTTTGCAGACAGCAAAGATGCTGACAGCTCCATCTCCAGAGCATAACAAAGATGCTCCAATGGGACTGAATGAGCCCCCTCAAAGCGAAGCCTCAACAGCCCAGTTGAGCGCACAAGCAGCCAGCTCGGAGAGCTGCTGGCTCTCGAGTCAGAGGCTGGAGCCTGGCACAACACCCAGATCTGCACGGAGCAGAGCAGGACCAAGCAATGCGGTGCCTTCCGTTTCATACACTCACCTCTGAGTGCAGGCAGAGAACGCAGCAATTTCAGGAACAATGCACAGACATGGGAAAGCTCAGTATTTTAAAATCAATCTTCATTTTTAGGAAGCTGAAAAGGGCTTCATCATTCAATCTGGCACAGGATTCGCTTTTCAGCCAGACCCACTTATTATTCAGCATGCAAGCTCCTAAAGCTGACACGATGCATTCTTTTCCTATTCAACCATTATATCAGTTTTTATGGAAACTACATATGTAAAAAGACAGTTACTGATTCTCCTTACAAGAACATTTTCTGTCTATCACTTGCAGCCTCGTTTAAAGACATGTGTGATTACAAATTTGATTTACTTCTTTCTAGTTGACTTAGTAAATCTTCCCCCAATCAAATGTTAGCCACACATGCATTCCTTAAAACTTAATGCGTAGTAACACACAAAATAATACGCTCTACAGTATTTTTATGAGTCAATTTGTCTACGCTCCTGCCTATTAAATATCATCAAACTTCTTTATTTGATCATCTGGCACTAACATTACTGTGGCTAACTCTGGCCACACTCATGTAATTAAGAAAATCTACTTCTACTTGAATTTCTTACCTACTGCATTTGCATGTTTTTAAAGAGGGAAAAAAAACAACACACCATCTGTAAAAATTTTTTAGCAATAGCTCTTTCTTCTGGACAGTAAAATTGGAATTTGTTAAAAGTCTTCACCCATGTTAGACCAATGCTTTTAAAAAGAAAAAAAAAAAGTATTGAGCCAGTTACATTTCACAGATAGAAACCAAATTAGAGGATTACAAAGGAAGTCACATTAGGATTCAGAGTTATACACAGACCTGATTGACCAAACATGGAAGACCTTCAGCCTTCTCAAAAAAACAAACAAACCAACCGACCAAAAATAAAATCATGGGCCTGCTACAGAGCCAGAACCTCCAGCACTGTAACCACGGGTTCAAAAACACACTCTAGAATTCCCTACCCAGAAATTCATTAATACAGATTACTTTGCATTTGGGAATCCTGGATAGATTAATGAACAAGCCTGAGCATGTAGTCGGAAAAAGAGACAACCCCTACAACCCACCAAGCAACAAAACGTATCTGCTCATATTTCAAACACACAAAACATGGCAATTCTGCATGAGGGAACACGGTTTAGAAACTGGTGAGCATTTTGTCCAGCATTATTCTTGTGTGTGAGCTCACAGGCACAGAGACCACGAGCCATCCTGAACCAACATCCACTCTCTATCAGTTAATAACAAGTGAGAAGAGAATGTTTTTTAAACTACTAAGAACTATGAGAGCTAATAAAATCTTGCGCTGCATTGTAGTGCACATAAAATCTATGTCTTGTTGTCAAATACTTAAGATACTGAAAAATAAAGCTGTCTGTGTTAGCAGGAGCATAGCTAGAAATGTGCATGTTTTCTTTGCTATTATACTTTATCTACCACTATGATTTCAATACCTTAACAGCACAGTGGTTCTCAAGTACATGATAAGTCAGAATTTAAAGGTCAGCCATTAAAGAAGGGTAAAAACAGAAAGATATTTATTTACAACTTTGCATTTTACAAACCCTATTTATTCCTAACACAGCTATTCACATTTGGTCAGCTACTGTACGTGTGTGGGAAATTGTTCCGAAAAGAGTAATTTGGCAAAGACAGTAAAAATCCACAGCCAGGACATTCGCTGAACAGAAATATGTGCAAGCTCCATTCCGGGGTGAAGATGCGATACAAAGGTAGGAGGGGCAAAGTTCTAAGCAGTAGTAGCAGCAAGCAGCAGTAGCAGCAAGCAGCAGCATAAAACGGAGGCAAGCAATCTAGGCAATCAATAGCACATTCTCTCTCCTCTCTAGGAGCGCCCAACAGACTTTTTCTCTATAGGGGAGAAAAAAAATAGGGCAGATTCCTAAGGAGCAAAAAGCTGTTCTGTTGTTATTCTCTTCTTCTTCCCATTTGTCAAAAGCATCAAAGTTCAAAAGCCAGAGACAGCAGGACCTTTCACAGCATCGTAAAGGTCACACTCTTCAAAACTCCTAGATATATATGAACAACAGGATTTAGTGATCTGAAGTGTGCTAAGCAACAGGTGAAATACAGAATGGGTGTAAGGAACTACAACATCGCCAAACTCAAAAAAACCAGACCACTACAGCACGCTTCACTCTGACTTAGAGCTTTCCTTCATGTGGGATAACCTGTAGCAGCACATGGCGGGGGGGATGGAGAGGAAAGGATGGAGAGAAAGGAACATGCATACGGCAACCTAGCAAATCAGGTTGGTTCCAAAGGGCTTTTGCCACTCACTCCTTGGGGAAAGCTGCTCAGAGGCACAGCCACCCGTGATGTGTGGATGCTCAGTCTGGGATCTCTGAAAATCTCCTCCAGTGCTGGTGCATGTATTCTTCTTACTTCTGCTTGTAGACTTCTCCTGGGACAGTTATTGAAACTTACCCAACTATTCTTCCAAGTTCACTTGCAAATATCTCTATGCTTTCAGCCTTTGCTTCAGAAACACCACAGCAATAAATACAAGTTTCATTCCCAGTTGAATCACCAATTGCAACACACAATTCAAAGTTCCAGGAGTGGCTTTAGTTCCTATGGCCTCAGGACAGGCTTGGTAGCACATAAAACCTCCCTCACCTACCTTCCCCAGAAGAGCTGCAAAGCAACAGCTTCCATCTAGGAAGAGAACACCACTATGCCAACACCAATGCGAGCTTCCAGAAAGCCAAACCTTCATCACCAAAGCAACATTAAAAGCAACTAGAAAAAAGTATCAGTGAGGACAAGTCCTGCTAAACTACAAAATTAAATTAACTAACTACAAATGTATGCTTGACAGGGACATAAACACCATTCACGTTTACAACACTTCTGTCTGGTTCAATGCACGCAAATCTAGCAGCTGCAACCAACTTAGCTCTCAGGATGAAGAAAGAAAATTTCTATTTTCACCAGCATTTTCCAAGAAGGATCTTGAAGGTCTAAGAGCTGTAGAGAATGACACACTCTGAAGTTGGGGCTAGAAATAAACACTTGAGGCTCTTTACTGGAAATCTCTAATGCATGAATCAAAATAACAGCAGGAAGAGCAGAAGGAAAGAACATGTGGTAGCCTGTGTTTTCAAATCCATCTACACATCCCCAGTTTTTACGTATTGAAAAGATCCTCTTTTTGCTTTAATTGAAAACAAACAGCTCACATAGAGAAGTCGAAATGTTCACACAAAAAAACCAAAATCAAGTCTGCGCTGATATACAGGTGGTTAACTAGGAAAAAAAACAAAACAAAATACAGACACAAACAAATGCTTGACTGTTAAACTAGTAAAGGAGAACATCCTTTGGCGGGGCAATGCAAAGCAAGCCCTCTGGGCTGGTGAGAGCAAATGGCGTCAGCAGGTGAGCACGGACGGCAGCCAGGGAGCTACACCGAAGCCCACTCCAGCTGCCTCTACAGGAGCAGAGAGGAGAGGACATGGGTAAACAGAACCACAGGGAGGGTTTCTAAGACAGATAATATGAAACTCAACTTGTCTGACCTCGGAGGAAAAGAAAATTGATTACACCTATGAAGTTAAAGCTAGATCAGTTTAACAATCTATGACTCCTGTTGAGCAGGAAGGATATCACTTTTGGGTAGTGTTTGAGATGTCATATAAGGAAGTTATAAGAAACCTTAAAAGGAGAAACAAACCTTACAGGATTATTTTGATGCTGACGTACTCCAAGCTTCCGGAAAGCTGTAGAGAGGAAAGGCAGACACATTCCTACACTCATGATCCCTTCAAGCAATTTGCTGTTGCAATCAAACTTAAAACACGCAATCAATAAATAAAACTTACCAGAGGATTCAAAAGCTTTCACATATGCATTTCATTCAGAACATTTTTCATTGAGAATCACTACGGATACACACCCTGTTTCTGTTACCATTGACAGTATTTCATTACACTCAACGCTACGGAAACACCATAAACCAGGACATCTTCATTTTGATTAGCAGACCATCACAATTTAAGCTCTTCTCATTACTGACGAGGTTGCTTAAGATAAAATGATTTTAAGTCCCTTAAAGCTAGTTAATGCCTGTTTTAATGGGAAAAATAACTTTTTCCATCTGGGAAGCAACCCTAAACTCCTAGAGGCCTAAACTCTCCCACAGCAACATTTGACTTGAGAGCATTTTCAGGATTAAAAAATTGGTTTGAGCTCAGGGTGTACTGTCAGACCACAATAAAAGGAAAATGAATACAATATGCTGGAAATAAAATACTAGTCACACTAAAAAAACACTTTCTGACAGCGTTAATTATGACACTCTGCCCTCCCATTCTTATCACGCACAGCCATTTCACAGCAGCTTGGCAGACCTCCACCCTCAGCCACTGCAGGCATGAAACAACAGAACAACAACAAGCCTTCTGCAGGACAGAAAAAAAAGAGTTACTGCTAGTTCAAGCTCACAGAAAACACTTGCTCTCACAAGTTTTTTTCCATCTGTTTTTCAGTTCCCTGTTTCACCGACAGCTCTGCATCTATCTATGGGAAAAAGCGAAGGTGAGCAGGAAGGAAGGAAGGGAAATCCCTGCCAGAGCATCCCTAGGCTCCTGACCTGAACAGCCAAGTCATCTCTTCTTTTGTGCTGAAAACCCACCAATGAGAAATGGGTACCCAGCTACACTACTTATGTGACAATCTTCTAGACCACAGTCGAAAAGCAGCCAGTGAGGGATGAGCCAGCCCACCCCACATACCTCTAGCCCACGTATGCAGCCATGGGGGCTGAGTGCCAGGAGGAGCTGGGCTGCCCTGTGAGCAGAGTCATGCAGGGTTCTGCCATCCCCACTGGGGAGCGATGACAACCCAGATGGGCCAAGAGGTGGAAAGGCCACTGTGACAAATTAAAAAGGCAGTACTGCACACTGAGATAAAGTGCTGCAAGTTGGGAAATGTGGTTCCAGTCATCAGAGCTCCCTTTTACCTGGAGCTCTCCACCAATACAACCCTTACCACTATAACCCTTACCAATACAATCCTGCCTTAGCAAGACTCTGCTGTAGCCCTATTCCTCTTTGGGCAGACTGGACCTGCCACTTTCAGACCTGCCCACATGGATTGGGCTGCACAAGAGAAAATGCAGAATTAGCACGAACAGGGCAACGCACAGCTGTAAGGCAGAGCTGCCTAGCAGGAAGCGGCAGCAAATGCCTCCCCAGCAACAAGTTCAGTGTGAACAACTGAGCCCCTGTCTTTTGCCCTAATTTAGGCAGTGGTAAAACCTGTGTTTACTGCCATGGCAGCAAGACCAAGCAAAGTAACAACATCCACGTGCTCAAAGACGGAATGAACAGATTTACTGCCCTCAAGCAGAGGGCAATGTGTTTGACTGATTCTCACCACAAAGTAGTCTGAGAAACTACACGTGTCTGGTACGTAGGTGTTCCTAACTGGGAGAAACAAAGTACAGGGAAATGCAAAGCTGCAGGATCAATGACCAGTAAAAGCTGGCAGTGACTGCCTGTGTGTTGCTCTTTTAACATTTGGAATGGGAACACAAACTATTATTTATGGCTTCTATTGTTTTCCTTGGGACCATCAAACAATGGTGGCAGAGTAACCACCTTTAAAATATGGAGGATTTAAGTGGCATATACAGCCGTTAAAAGAACAAGTTTTGAGACAGAGAGATGGAATGTCTTTACTCATACAAAATTTTGAACTAATTGCCTGCTAGAACAAGGCTAATTGTTTTTTTTTGTTAGTAGACAACATCTTAATTGCACAACAAATCACTGTCTTACACTGTCTTACACAGTAACAGAATCACAGAATGTCAGGGCTTGGAAGGGACCTCGAAAGATCATCTAGTCCAACCCCCTGCCAGAGCCGGATCAGCTATAGTAGGTCACACAGGAATACGTCTAGGTGGGCTTTGAAAGTCTCCAGAGAAGTACCCTCCCTATTAACTGAATCCACATATGTGGCAGTAGTCCTTTAAAAAGATTCATTTTAAAGAAGCAGCTCCCAGTAGCATGAATACACCTGAAACAAATCACACAACTTAGAAAATCAAGAAGCAAAGTTAAGAATTAGCCTTGTTCAAGGAGACAATATATGGACCAGCATCTTTATTTCAGCTGTGCTAAAGACATTAAACAATCATACAGCAGGGTGTCTTATATCACTACAGTTTTGTTATAAAAATATCCAGTGTATCTGAACACCTAGAAACAACCTGTCACCCTGAGAATGACACAGATGCTGCTGCTGATGCATTTTCTGGCAGTCACAGTGTCTACTGCTGTTCAAATATCCATTTTTTGGACTGTATAACCATCTTGCAATGCCTACTATTGATAAAGTGTCTTTTTTTCCTTTTTGATTTTAAAAATATAGTTGT
Source organism: Apaloderma vittatum (assembly GCF_000703405.1). Lineage (NCBI taxonomy): Eukaryota > Metazoa > Chordata > Aves > Trogoniformes > Trogonidae > Apaloderma > Apaloderma vittatum. The sequence goes on from NW_009698311.1 coordinate 201,550, forward strand.
TCTCTCATTGTCAGTAAATGTGTCAGCAATTAAATTCATTTCCTAGACCTTTTCCCACTTCACTGTAGCAATTAGTCCAGTTTGTGATTAGTTTGACATATTTTGTTCGTTATGCAATGGTCAAGACAGCCTTTCAGAAGATGCAGACACTGAAATCACACAAGACTCCCTTTTTAAATAAGTAAATTAACTTCTTAATTTTGAATTTTAAATGTAAGACAGAAGGACTAGCAGTAATGAATCTCTGATGGGAGTTCAGGAAGCAGTTAGCAATCTCTTGCTATCTCCCAGCAGAAAGAAAAAAAAAGCTGCTGCTTGATTTTTGCATCTCAAAGAAAACTGAATCAAATAAGTACTTGTCCAAATCGCTATAACCACGCACCACAAATCACTTGTTCTTTGAGAAACATCATATCAGGAAATTGCTTGAAAAGCCTAGAAATTTATCACATGAAAGAACAGCTAATGGGGAGAGAAGTTTCTTAGGCTCCAAGTATTAGAAAAATTTTTGTCTTTGGTCGAGGTCATAAACATTTCTGTTGTGGTTATTTGGGGAGGAACCATGGTATCTAGTAAAAACTGAAAGACTACCAAAAATAAGGGTGATAGAGTAAAAGACTGAATAAACCCGAAAAGAAAGTGTAGCTGCGCTTGATTTCAGACCTATTATCACACAAGTCATCGCGGTGATTTCATTGGTTTCTTGCACTTTGATTTTACATCACTGCACAGAACACAAAGCAGAAGGTTGCATCAAATATTGTACAGTGAAACTGAAAAATCTTAACCTCTGTCTACAGTACTCCGCTCTGCCTGTAAAAACTGACTTTCCTTAAAATCTCATGCATCAGTCTTTGGTGGTTGAAAATTCAGAAAAATAAATAAAACAAACCGTGGCATTTAATGTAAGGGGAAGATGTATGGCACATTACTGCTCTTCAACAGAAAATGAAATCAGACCTGCTAAGTCACCTGAGGCACCACTATCATTAAGAAAAAAAAAAACAAAAACAAAAAATCCACCATACTTTACAGAAGGAAAAAAAAAGTCCACATTTCTGTCAAAAATCAATGTTATTGTTAGCAGAAGATGAAGTCAGCTTCACAGACCCCTGTCGTCATCTTTCTACAGCACCTTCTCACATTTCAGCTCTTGAAATGGCCAAAGGACTCCTTGCACACACAGATGCATGCCACCTCACCACTGTCATGCAATCCAACTAATTACTTAGTCATACTTACTCCTTCCCACTCCTGAGCAAGGCAGCTGAAGACTAATTCTGTACCTTTTACCAGGCAGATGACCTGATCTCACCGCCCACAATTATTTCTCACTGTGAAGGACATCAGTCAAGTCCAGACTCTGCAGAGATAGCAGGTGCCTATCAGTCACTGACATAAAAGAGAGACCTAAAATACTTAAAAAACCAGATTTCCATTCCCTGAGTAAACTCATTAAGAGAAAAACATACAAAGAATTTCTTTACCTTCACTAAGACAGGACTGGGGGGAGGTTTGTAGCTTGACTGCACAAATTCCTTTTTATTCTGAAGGAAAGTCACCAGGAACCTCAGCATCACCTAACAGTTTCCCAATGAAGTCCTTCAAATGCTTGTTAGGTACACTTGAGCTAGAAGCACAATTCCCCATGTCAGCAAAAACCAGTTATTCCCCACACAGACAAGCTACTTTCCTCTACTATGGCTATTCCTAGGTATCTCCTCTTTCTTTTACTACATTTCAACTCCATAAAAAAAACAACTAATGTGCTTATAAAGTGTTCTTGAAGCAAATCATTTCTATCAAGCAGAATGAAGTTTTACTAGCATTTTCCCCAACGCGAATATTCCAAATACATTCCAGTTTTGGTAAAAAATCTATTCAGAGTTACTTTGATTAAGTACCACTTTTATAAATACGGAGGCAATTTAAAACATCTGGAATATAACATACCTCTTTGTAGGCAGTGTTTTGAGTACAAGTCCATTAATTTCATGAAATTTACCATGTGCTTCAAAGTTAACTGAGGTGACTGAACTAGGTGTAACCTCTGAACAGCTGAGGCACAGTTAACTGCCTGCAAGCAGAGCCCTGCTTCCACCCACACGCCAGGCTGCTAATGCCTTTGGGAGCAACCTGAATCCCACCAGCTCGGGCACACAGTTCAGGAAACAGCAATATAAACAGCCCTGTAACACCCCTGAGCACAGCTGCACCACCACACTAAGAAACCACAAGAGCATCTCCTTCATGTAGGAAAATGAGAGAGTGTCACCAAGATAATCCGCCACCATAAAAGAAAGAAGTTATGTGCCTGACCTGATAAGGTGAGACAAGTATCGGGGTATTTTTAAGGGTTTTAAATCTAAAGCACATGAAACATCATGGAAGAGATACTTGTGCATCAGCACAGCTTGACGTTTGGCAAGTACAGCTAATAAATAGTTGCAATTCATTTTCAAAGCCCCAAGAAAGCCACCAGCATCAAGTAGTTTGTAGGTGACCCTTAAGATTTTTCCACATCTCCAACAAAGCGTTCAGCAGCATCTTTGGATGCAGGAGAAAGGATGATTGCTCACTAGTCAAATAACATAATTCAGACTTCTCTGCTAGTAAAAATTTTTTAAAAAGGGGTTGGGAAAAAAAAAAAGGACATACTTAAATGTCAACTACCAGGCTTCCAAGCTATTTTAATGCACTTACCTATGCTACCAAAGACCCAAAGTGGTGGCTTTGCTGTTGTTCAACAGTTGTAGCCAGCAAGTCAAGAGAGGTGATTCTCTCCTCCTTTACTCTGCTCTTGTGAGACCCCACCTCGAATACTGAGTCCAGTTCTGGTGTCCCCACCATAAGAGGGACATAGATCTGTTGGAGCGTGTTCAGAGGAGGGCCACAAAGATGATCCAGGGGCTGGAGCACCTCTGCTGTGAGGACAGGCTGCGGGAGCTGAGACTGTTCAGTCTTGAAAAGAGAGGGCTTTGGGGGGACCTAATAGCTGCCTTCCAATACCTGAAGGGAACCTACAGGAAGGCTGGGGAGGGACTTTTTACAAGAGTGTCCACTGATAGGACAAGGGTTTAAGTTGAAGGAGAATAGATTTACATTAGATCTTAGGAAGAAATTCTTGATTACGAGAGTAGCAAGACTTTGGAATAAATTGCCCAGAGATGTTGTGGCTGCCCCCTTCCTGGAGGTGTTCAAGGCCAAGTTGGACGTAGCCTTTAGTAGCCTGATCTAGTTGAGAGGCATCCCTGCCCATGACAGGGAGGTTGGACTAGATGATCTCTAAGGTCCCTTCCGGCCTAGGCCATTCTATGATTCTATGAATCAGCAAGAAAGGAGAAAGCACAGCACCAATGCGGGGGGGAGATGTGCCAGCCACAACTGCCAATATGCTCGAGGTGGTGGTACAGGCTGATTTCACCCCAGTGAACCTGTCCAGCAGAAATTGCATTTCCTCAAGGTTACAAATATTTGGGTTCAAAAGGAGTGAAAAGTCAGGATTCTGGATGGTTTTTGCAAAAATGCATGGCACTGCAGAAGAAAAAAAAGACCTCTCTGAATCTTCCCATAAAAAGTGCATCCTGAAATTCCTCCTAGTCTCATAGCCAGTTTCTTGACATGTATTCACCATACATCTTTCTGGTAGTCTACCAAGGGACATAATAGCACTTTGTGTCTATCTGTACAAAGAGCTGTATATCAAGAGATACTTAATTCTAGGGCAAACTAGTCCCTTGGTCAATGAAATAATCTTCTGTGCCTTAACTGCAGTTTGCTCAGGTACAGCCCAGAAGGAGTAATGAGCAGGAGTTACACTGGAAATCTCATCTGTCTGAAGTTTTCCCATCGCTGTTAGAAGTATCAAGTACATCATCAGGAATGGATTTAGTGGGCTCACACAAGTCTGGCACAAGGTAGGCTTTCCAAGTCTAGGGCTGTGCACCATGCAAGGAAGCACCATGGTAGAGATCTGCATGCTTTGTCCTGAGCTGGCCCACTGGCTAGCATATTGGCCAGCATTATGGAATGATAACTAATCAGGCCCCAGAAACCTGCTGGTCTGTTAAGAGTGTCCCATGCCTGGGCTAAATCCCTCTCACCCTTTTTATCTCAATGAAGTTCTGTAGAGCAATAGCACTCTCCAGAGGTATCTTCCTAGGTAATTTCCAGTGATGGCAAACTCCTTGTGAGACCAGTGCCACATGTCAGCTATTATCATGTCCACACACCACCAAAACATCCCTTACACCAGGGATGACATAAGATCTAAATTGATAAAGCGAAAGATGGAGAGAATGACACATTAATTCTGTTTATAATGGACGTCACAGATACTTAAGCATAAACCACCAAAGGCAACTGAGCAGCAGGCAAGAACTGATGTCACACCTGAGTCCCAAACTGAAGTTTAGGTCCAAGACCATGCACACCACCGAATAAAAGCACCCCACTGATGCAATTCTGCAAAGCTGTTCCACCTCTGCCTGCAATTTCCTGATCTGTTCCCACATCAAGAGTAATTTCCTTTACTTTCACACTGACTCCCAATCCTACACAGGCAAATAACTGAGCTCTTTTCCTTCCTCGTCCTCCTTCTACCCAGCCTCAGTAACCAGCACACTCCAAAAAGACTTCTTTCACAGCATTTTCACTAGGACTCTGCCCGCATCGCGATATGTGTGGCTCAGTGGCCACAAAAAGCAGTGTGCTGGCATACACAGGGTGCGCTGTACTCAGGGAATAAGGCTTACGCACCCAATAGCCCCCTGCTTCCTCATAGTACACTTTATCAGGGAAGAACCCGAAGAAATGTCTTGGGCTGCCTCATGAGACCAGATCACCTGTGACACAGCAGAAAATGTCCTTTAACCACAGACTCCCATGAAAACCTCAGGCTCCTTTAAATGCTGGAGCCAAAGCTGCTTTTCGACACTAAAGAAACAGTTGTCCCTCATTCTTTCCCCTCCCTCCACAGTTCAGCCTTTTACAATATATTATTTCAAATCAGCTCTTGAAAACATCAATCTCAGCATTAAATGTTAAGAAAATCGCAGGAGAAAAACATAAGAAGCCCTAACGCAAAGTCTTTCCATTAGTACTGACCTACCACTCTTTTCCAACCTACGTGCTCAGTACAGGTTAGACAAAACCTCAAGGTTATGCTTCTTAGAAATGCTTTTCTGTCTTGCATTATCAGCCACTACTATTACCTGCAGTTTCATTCTGAAATGGCATTTGAATGTTTTTTCAAGGAGGAAATTCTTTTTAATCAAGCCAAGTTATGGATGATGTTAACCAGATTTGTTTTTATTTCTAGCCACTCTTCCAATTATTAATATCATTCCCTGCAGATAAATGGTGTGCTTGTGGTTTGCGATAACACATTGAGAGGGAAGGCTTATTAGCACAAGGCATTGAAAGTCTTTTTGCCAACAAGAAACAGGAAACTTCTCCGGGCAGCAGACAGTAGAGTATCCACTTCAGTAGTGTTTTCCCTTTCTTTTTTTTTTCCCCCCCCTTTTCCACCTAATACAGCCTTTGGCTGCTTTTCCTTAATTCCCACTTTTGACAGACAACTGAA